>NC_081289.1:82338666-82604219 GCF_030490865.1 Poecile atricapillus | reverse complement strand
TATGGGGTAAACAATTTTATGTTACGCTAATTCATGAAAGCGGCTTCTTTGAATAAAAATAGGCAAAGCCATAGAGAGATGTTCTAGATTTTCTGTAGTAACAGACCAGTCTACTATAGCATTTACATGTGAGAAGAATATCTTGTTGGTCCTTATTATATATATCTTGTACTATCGTTTTATCCAACTCATCATTCTACACATATCAGGACAATTTTATAAACAATCAGAAACAGAGATAACATTACTTAGAGGACTAATATTTGCTTAATGGTTACTCTACAGGAAGATGAAAGTGTGGTAAATGTCCAAAGAACACAAAATGCCAACAAATCTAAAATTAAATGAATTTTGGAAATAATCACTCAAAGATTCTTTTTTTATAGGACTGATTTTGGAATGGTACTTTAACTGAGGCCACAGACATGGATATGCAATCCAAAGTTTGACCATTTCTTTTAAGAAAAAATCACCTCCAATACCTTACAGGCATCTGCATACATCTATTATCATTTCAAATTATTGTAAAGAGTGTGGGGATTGTAGGCTATCCAAAGAGGTGAAAAGGTGGTAGTGTAAACACTGCAATGTTATTCAAGGACAGTTTTCAAATATTTTAACTGCAATATTTATTCACAATCTTTCTAGGAATATATAAGAATGGAAGAAAAAGTCAGAAACAAGGACTATTTTTGCTATTCAAAATTAGGACCTCTGTTGTGATAGTGAAAGTAAGAATAAGAAAAGCCAAACGAAGCAATAAAATACATGGAGTCCTTCTATATGCAAATGAAGGATGGAAAAAAGGAGACGGAGATGAAAAAAAGCCAGAAAGTGAACTACGAAGTACATTCTGATATATTGTTTAAGTCTCATTTGAAGGGTCCAAAGACTTATTTTTAAATTCTAAGCCTGGACAGTTCAGGTTGTCCAATTCCTTTGCCTACTAAATGAAGAAAAGAAAAAATCTAATAGCCAGATGTAAATGGCACCTTCTAAAAACGAGGCACATAAAGAGTATATTAAAATGGAAAATATGAAAAGTGTTTCACTAATAATGAGAATAACTTAGTTGTTTGAGTGCTAATCTGTTACATATAGTATCCTGTGCCTTTGAAGAAACTAGGGACAACAACCCAGCACTTGATTAGTCAGGGCAACCCACTGTCTCCCCAACTGATTTTTCAGAATGAAGTCTCTTGACATCTGTCTACATAGTTATTAGAAAATCAGTAAAATATAGAGGCTTCCAAGTTTTCCAGCTGATCCACATGATCTCCTACTGCATTTATCTTTATTGATACATGCTGTGATTACAGCTCTGAGTAGATAATTCTCCTAAAACATTAGGTATGTTCATATATGATCCATGAAGCATTCCAGAATATAAAAATAATTGCATGATTTTTTGGAAACTAAGCTAGTCCACTAATGTTTCACTGCACAAACTCACCAAGTTACACTTTTAATTATACAGACTTGTGCTATTTAATGCTGTTCCTGTCGCCTCCTTCAGTTGTCCTAGATATTTATCCTATTGTCATGAAGATATACTCTAAAAGTTGAACAGACAATTTTCTCATATGTGCAAGCCATAAACACACTCTATGAGGGGATATGAACAACATGGAGTTTATGTCTATCAACAACTAAAAATTTTGCCCTTTGTGGTTCTAGAGATACCTTTTCTAGTAGTCCTTGAACCTCCATCTTATTTTGTAATGCATACCTCCTAAATCTTATTTCAAGAACCCATTTCTAAATTATTCGGATCTTTACCTGTCTTCTCAACAATTACTTTAAAATTTACAATTTAAAACATTTAAAAGCATGGCATTCTGTGAGTCTTCATGACTATTACTTCAGATCACAGCCAGATTATAAGAAGGAACACACGCTGTCCTCTATTAAGTCTTAAGAGTTTTGAAGTATATTTGTATATTTATATTTTGTATAAAACCATTTTTTTGAGAATAATAGCTTTATTAAAAATATAAACAAGATGTAAAAACAAGATGTAAACAAATTTATCTTAAAATATCTACTTGAATATATCTATGTGCAGGCATATAGATACATACAAGTTTGCTTCTGTTTTTTTGTCAGAGCTCTTCTGTCCCCTATTTAGCATCATCTGAAGATATTTACACCCTTTGGTCTGTTTCCTTTCCCCTCTATGAAATTAAGTTAACTAACTGAACAGAAAGTACAATAAATTCCTTTTATTTGCAAAACTACATATGCTGTAGATTTCTAGTAATCTCCTTTATCAGAAGGTAATTGCTAATTGTAAAGTTGATTAGCTTATGCCTTTGAATCCTAGGGTGGACTTGAATGAACAGATTTGTATATTTTTAAAATGTCAGAAGTAAAACTGACAGGTAATTTACCTTGTAACTGAAGTATTATTCAAACAATTTTCTACCTTAAAGAGAATAGTTTGTTGTATTTCTAAAAAAGGATAAATATTATATTAAATATTTTCACTATTTTTCCTACTGTCTGCTGATATAAACAATGGAATGAGCTCCATCCTGTAGTTGTAGGTTTTGATAATGCCAGGAATTTGTAAGTTTAAGGCATGACTGCTGATGATGCTGTTGAAAAGTGGAAAAAGCTAGAAAATTATTACATTAACTATGAAACTTTTTTCCATATCTGTACTAAATCGTCATTTATAATTTATTAATTAAAAGATCAGTAGAGTTATGCCCATTAAAACAAGAGTTTTTATTATTTGATTTTAAGGTTGTGTGGGTGTATGTTTGAAGGAAATCAATTTCAAAAGCTCAAGAAATATGACAGTGAAGGTGATTTCTGTATTAAATGTTCTTCCATGTTTTTAATCACAAAATTAAAGTATTCCAGTTAAGGCTACACACATTCTTTTAAAACTGCAATTTAGAACAGTCTTTTTTTGTGCAAATGTAAGAGGAAAAAATAACTCATTAATTTCTCCAAATTATATCATTGGATAATTCTTCAATGGTCAAGACCTTCCTTTGCACAGACTAATACCTATTTTTTTTTTTAAATAGTTAATATTTATTTTATTTGCTTTATTGTTATTTTTTAAAGTTATCAAGGAATCATCCGAAATATGACCTTATGTCAATGCTTAAACAAAATGCAAAAACACTTTAAGTGTTACTCTCTTCATCCTAGACCAATAATTCAAGTAAGGGTCAGAAGCAAAACACACTTTTACTTCTGAAGCATTTGGCTAAGAGGAAAAAAAGAAAATTTAGTATTTATTATATTTGATGTTGATAAAAGTCTAACCATTTTAATTGTCTAGCACTCAGCCAGACATATTCAAACAATATTTCTCTTCTCTCCTTCTCACATTTCTACCTTTATTATGCATTGTTTTTCACTATTACTATCAAATTTGTAGGAAATACTTTATTTTATAAAATCTTTTGCTTTCTCATAAATGAACTGAATCTGTTTGAACTCACTTGTGCAGTAAGCTAGAGTTTTACATTTACATTTACATTTACAGAGCTCAAAGATCTGGTTTTGTTTGATTGTTAATTTGTTGTTGGTTTGTTTGTTTGCCTGTTTTGTTTTGATTTTGTTTTTTTGGTAAAGAACCAATCAATCCTGCCAGATCTATGTACAAAACTTAAATGTTATGTTATGTAATAGAAAATAATTGTGAAAAAAGGGAATATGCACCTACCTAAGTAATAATGTACCTAGACAGAATTAATATGACATTTTTAGTTCCAATTTCCATGTAGAGAAAAACTTGCATTTTGTGAGTTCCAAGCTCTATAATATAAGGGACTAAACCTGAAAGTCACCATCTTTTCCAATTACTTTGCCATGTCATTGAATTTGATGAATAATTTGCCTTTCAATTGCATCACATAAAATCAAGGACTGAGTTCTGCTACATTCAGGAATGAATGTCTGATGAAAAAAATATACTTCAGAGATTACATAAGAAAAATAAGGATATATAAGCCAGTTAAGCTAAAGAATAAAAAGACAAAGGTTTCATAGCTTTCATTTATTTCACTTACGGCTTTTTTGCTTTCAGACTACATCTTTTATGATTTATGGTTACAATTAAGTGAACACTTAGAATATGCACAGAACCTGGAAAACAAACTGACTAAACTGCTGTCAGGTGTACCCAACATTTACAAAAGTTTAGCTTTTTCTCTCTCTCTACGAGCATCACTGCTGCTTTAAGAAAAAGTCAAAAGCCTTTGCCTAGCTGACAGAGACTTTGTGAAGTTTAACTAACTAATGTAAGGCACAAAGAAAATGTCATATCTTTAAAAGAGATTATTAGTATAAAAGAAATGAAGCTCTGAAAAAGTAGTGGAGTTCATCATGACTTTTCAACCTTCTTAAGATCAAGAGAAAAATAGAAAAATTGGTTCCATTTGCCATCCCGTCACCTGATGTTGACTCGAAGTAGCAGGTATCTAATTATGAGCACACACTGGACAGGGGTGGGCTTGTGTTTGTTACTTCACTTATTGTAGAGATAAGTGTGTCTTTTTGCACACACAACATTTAATTCTTCTTTTCAGCCTGTCTTTCTATATTTTTTTATAATCTGCTTAAACCACTTATGTGGAATTTTGGCTAGTATGTTTCACATCAGTTTTTTGGGGGGCATATTGTTATCTGGTTTTATCTACTAGAAGTACATGTAAGATTTATGTGGGATTTTTTTATTTTGGAGGATATTTTACATAAGAACAACAACCTTACCAACAACTTTCTTACAAGCCAAATCTGAACCCTGGCTTCAATATAAACAAAAAAGATGTTCAGAATATGACTTTGTATAGTATTTGTATGGTATGTTGCAGAAAAAGTAGTTTAACACATCACGGAAGGAAAGGCTCTTTTGTACATCTGATTTTGTTCATCAGGTCTGTGTAATATACAGTCATAAAAGTACTTCATCCAAAGTAAGAATAGTTGAAACAGTTAAGATCAACAATGCAAGATATAAGAAGGAGGGTAGTTTGAGAAAGATCAAAATACTCATTTTAATATTTTTGAATTTGTCTGCTTTTGCTAAGTGCTAAATAAATACTGAAATCCATTGGGTACAAGTCATTATTTTCCTAATTCTAAGAATAAAATTTTTAAAATTAATTCATAGAATACCTTAATACAATGTATATAAAACAAACCATACATTATATTTGTGCTCATTGTATTTGATTACAACATTTTTTTACATTTATAGGTGATAGTTGTGTTATATTTTAAATTAATGCTAAGGAAATTATTAAATAAAACTTCAACATTTAGCAGATAGATTTTTTAGATCAATGCAAATGTTATTCTTTCAGAGTTAAGACTTTTGTGTGGTGTTGGTTTTTTGTTTGTTTGTTGTTGTTTTTCTTTTTCTTTTGAAGTAACAAAATACGTTTCTGACTTAGCCTTCAACAACGGAAGGCAGATATATTTATTTTTTAAGCACCCTTATTCTGCATTTGCTTCTTTCATGGTAGGTAAACCGTTGGCAAGGAACTCCCTCTTGTGGTCAAACATTCCTAATTAGGAAAAAAATCGGCATTGAGCTGATGGTACAAAGTATTAGAGCATGCGTCACTTGAAATTATTAAGATTAACATTACTGATATAAGTAGTTCTAGTGAAGCAATTCATTTCAAAATAGAGATGAACATACATTTTTAATTTTTCTTAAAAATATAAGAGTTTTCTTCACTTTTCCGGACAAAGTGAACTCCAAAGTTAACTCTCTATCTTGCCTCCTTTCTCCTTTCTAAATCATAGCCGTATCTATAATAAAATCTTAATTCCCAATCTACATCTCTAATACAAAGCAAAGTTTAATTTCTCATCGGTTCTGGCCTCCCAGCTGACATTCACAAAAAAATAGTAAATCAGATGGTTTTCAAAATCTGCAGAAGGGTTGAAGGTTTCTTAAAGGTGCAATAGCATTTCCAACATGCCCTTAACTAAGGTATAGTTACGGTGTATGCAAGGGATCTCCTTTCTGCTCTGCAGCAATAATTGAATAGCCCCGAGTTAGGACAGCTTTGCAGAACCTATGGATATAATTAAATTCAACTAAACTCAAATATCTGGCAGACTGAAAAATCATCTCATGCTTAATTGCTTGTTTAGAATACTACTTCCAAATACTTCAGCAACATCAGACCTTTCTATTGATTTTTCTTTAATGCTACCCACTGAATATGTCTGCCCAGGGAATTGTCTTAATTTGAGGGTCAAGTTCCATTTCCCTAAAGAAATTCTTAAGGTTTGCATGAAATCAGAAACGGAGACCAGGCATATATATATATATATATATGTATATATATATTTTTATTTTTATTTTATTATTTTTTTTTTAAGTTCTTATTCTGCTCTTCTACATTAGAGTTGCAAGATAAGAGAATGAAATATCCTGGCATAATGCACCAAAGATAAAGTATTTGTCTTAGACATACTTTTACTGTATGATCTGGTTTCCATAATCAAAGATTTTGGACTCAAGTTCTTTTCAAGGTATGGATTTTACATCCTATAAAAAAAAATATGAGCAAAGGAAGACACACAGATACAGAGGATTTGAAAGGAAAGCAAAGCATTGTATAAAGTGAGACAGTGGATCACCGGCTGAATTTATGGGCCAAATTTTAATTCTTCCCTTATAAATCCACCTTCCTATCTATGTTCACAAGAAGTCCAAGCATGAGAATTGCTTGCACTGTGGGCAACCCTGCTATGCATGTATAAGACAGACAGCAGAAACTGGACACTCACAGAAATAGCAAAATACAATAATTTCTCTTTATGAGCACTTTTACTCACGCACATTAAATACGTGACAATGCACTTTGTCTTTAGGACACCTCACGTTCCAGCTAGCAGAAATATGGATGGTGATATCAAGATTGGTATTACATTTAGCTTTCCTAGGAGAAGGTACAACATTAATCTTTATTAAGTAGAAGAACAAAAAAGGCTGATGAAGCTATGTTACTAAGCGAAGAAGAACTGCTGTTTATTAATAATCATATATTTAATTTTCTAATTTAAAAATTTGGGTTTAGAGACTAGGCTTTACCTCTACAATATGTAATCTTAATTCTGGAAAAAAAGAGGGCAGAAAATGTAGGGAGTATAAACCACTTTTCATTGTTTCAATTCTGAAGTGATATTTAATTATCTCAAAGGCCCTAACAAAGGCATAGGAAATCAGTAGACTATGTAGTGATAACAGCAGTATCCAGAACCATGATAATTGTCTGCATGCTTTTCCAGTAGATACCCAAATGATTAAATTATTTGGGAGGTGCTCAGGGGGTCAACCCTTTGAAGAGATATCTTGTACAGAACATTGTCTACAGGACTTCAAGAGGCTACACTTATTTCAATTCCTGATATGGCCACATTATACAAGGAATCTAGGAGAATCTATCCCCAAATCTCTGCCAGGACCTTAGGTCTTACAATCAATAATGATTATCTTGCAATGGTGTCATGGTTTTGAACCAGTAATTAATAAAAAGGGGAAAAAAGGATTATTTATTTCTTGCTGTGAGATATGGATTAAAACAAGAGCAAATCAGGCATAACACTTAAAAGGAATAAAGAAAGTTTATTGACAAACTACAAGAATAAGAACATCAGAATAAACTTTTAGAAAAACCTTTTAATTTCTTACTGCTCACCATTCTTTTGTTCACATGACAACAGAGAAAAAAACTTTAGAATTTTGATGGTTTAAACAGTCCCAATTCTTTCTATAGTCTTTTCCTCGGTTTCTGTAGAGAAACAGAAGTTCCTTTCTGTTAATTTATGGAGTTTCTCACAAGAAAGCTATTTTGTTATAGTCTTCTGTTTCTTTGATATCAGCTGCTCAGAGCTGCTGTTATCAAAGCTCACTCCTCCCATTTCACATCACTCTGAAATGTGTTATGGGTCATTAGTTTGGGGATAGCATTTTTAAGGATAAGTTAGTCAAAGGCAAAAAGTCTTCTTCATCTGTTTCTGTGAGCTTCACTAGAAAACAGTTTTCTCATTGCCTCTCAAGGCTTCAAATCTCCCAGCACTTCACTATACCACAATTACTCTGCTTTTTACTCAAATTTACACTTTGAACACTCTATTCCTCCCCATACACTATCATGAACTAAAGGAGTTCTTTTCAGGACTTTATTGTCCATCCCCATAGTTTTAACAGAAAGATATTTCAGCTTAATTAAAGCATCTTCTTAATTCTCTACCTTTCTTGAAGTTTCTTTTCTTTCTTGCCACTAGTAGTTTATAAAGTCTCTTTTCATGTTGATCACTCTTCTTTTCTCTCTCTGGATATAAAGATTAATCCGCAAGTCTCATCTGGATAAGAAAGAGTTAAAATCTTGCCCAAGCTTTTGTAGATGGTTCAGTGATCTCTGCTGAACAGGAGCTGGAGCTGTCTGTGATGGAAAGTTCCTCATAGCTGCTTTGGAGAGCGTGGTCTCCGTCTCTGCTTGCAGCAGGCCCAGAGCCCCTCTCCTTCTTCACTCGACAGTTTTCTAGTGAATGTAGTTACAGCAAAACCTGCAACCGAGCCAGAGATCGGGCCGGGCCCGGCCCAGCCCGACCTGGCCCGGGGCAAGCCCCCACAGGCCCCATCTCCCGGCCGGGAGACGCGGCGGGCCCGGCCCGACCCCCGCCCGGCCACACATGGCCAGGCAGAGCGAGAAGCCGAAGCTCTGCTCACCTTTCACAGCCAGAAAACAAAGAGAACCACAGACTTCTGGTTGTACACTTTAAGGTGGAGTTCACAAGTTGATTCTACTTTTCAATGGCTAAAACTGCTGTCAGTTCTCAGCAATGACCGATAATTGGTCAGGAGAAAAGACTCCCAGCAGTCCCCAGCAACTTTAACTTTCTTAAAGGGAAAGTAACCCCATGACAAATGGATAATGATAAAGTCCAGCACGAATAAAAGAAAGTGAAGCCATCAGTTACACTTTTTCTCATCCTGCTTCCTGGTGATATGGAAGTACATCCAGGTGTGTACATGTAATTTTCACACTTTTGTCCATAACACTAAGCTAAGTCACCTCCCCTTAGTGTGCACCATAAGCCAGATGAACTCTAATGAGATGTGTGAGACTGGCTGTTCCTCCATGTACAGTGGAGATACATCCAAATTTCACACACCACTCCTGTTTCAATGTGTTGCAGACTGCAGCTGTAAGAAGGTATCTGTCACTTTTCCAGTATACAGAGACAAAACCTTCTGTGAGTTTCATTTCAGCCATTTTTCTCCTCTTGGTGGAGACTACAGAGTGTACTGCAACATATCTGAAGAGGTTTACTTTTATTAGAAGAATATGTGGATTGCATCTTCAAATAAAGAGATGCCATGAAATATTCTCTCTTCCTTGTGTAAATTAACTGGCAAATATTTTTGAGTGAAAAAAGCTTTAAAGATTTATTGACCAATACTGGGCTCTTTGATAAATCATTCAGAAATGGCATTGATAATATAATCTAAATTTAACCTATTTCATAGTGAATTCATGTTGAATTGATTATGAAGGTCCCATTAAATTTTACTTATTAATGGAAAATGCTTGACCCAAGTGCTGTCCATGAGCTTTAAGAAATGGTGCAGACCCCTCCTATCACAAGGGGGAGGCATCCTGGCTAGTCAGATGTTCTGTTGCTTTGACTCTCCTTGGAAAAATCATTCCTTTTTCTACCCTTTTGAAATATTTCCTTCTGTCCGAGTAACCGCGAAGAACTTTCTGCAATGGATGGCCCACTTCATTCAATTTAAAAGGTATATTAACAGCAGCTGAAAGCCTCACAGCTTCATCCTGGATATCAGGCACCCAGCTAGAAGGATCCATAAGAGGAATCAACCAGGAAGCAGGACAGACTTTTGTAATTTTATGATCTCCATGGAAACAAAGACAAAATTATTTGAAATATACTCATTTTGAACACTAAGATGTGTCTATGTCAACACTGGGATTTGTGGTACAAGGCACAGAATGAGAGAGCTCAAAGAACTCCTCAGTGTTCACCTGGAAGGCAACTGGCTGCATGTGAGCCTTCACTACAGAAGTTTGTAAATCTTCTTTCATATGGGTAGAGTTTCAGCAGGTTTTGCTTGTTTACTTTTGGTTGGTTTGTTTTGCTTGTTTTTAAGATTGATTGCTAAAACATGGTACACATTGTGATTAAATAAAACTCAGATTAATTCTGAAAAAAATGCACTGTAAAAGAGCCTCTACCCCTAGAAAACTGTATTGGTTGCACAAAAAAACCCTGTAAATATGAAGCAAGTCTATACCCAGTCACAAAATTGGACAGAAACAGAGTGAGTAATAAAATGAGAACATGGCAAGGCTTTTTACTATCTCACTGGGGAGAAAGAAAGAGACATCAGCAAGAGTTGTGAAGAATAACACCTGAAGCATTAGAGCAACTGATAAGTGTCTTATGAATGTTATGATTCAAGATACAATGAGGCTTTAGAGAAGTAATTTTTATTTATCCTTTTTTATTATTTTTTTTCCCTCTTACCTGAAACTTAGAAGCTGAGAGGAAATAGATTCTTATTTTTGACACTCTGAGTAATTTTGAGAACAATAAAGAATTGCTGGTAGAATATCTGATTTCAGCTTGTTGGAGTAGCTGTCGAAAGAATGCCCTCAAAAAGCAAAAGAAGATGAACTTCATACAAAAGAAATGAAAAGTGTGCCTACAGTGAAGCAATATTTATTTTTTCATATTTTTTCATATAAATATTTTCATATTTATATGAAAATAAAAATATTTCATGTTTTTCATATAAAGAACCACTGAAAGAAAAAAAAAAAAAAAAAAAAAGCAGAGATTGACCAGAATTTATACTGGGAGTCATGGTAAAAGTTGAAAAGAATGCCAGCCTATATGTGACAGAGGACTAGAGTGACTTGGAAAGGAAATCCAGAATTTGCCTGGATTAACACCCTGCAGAAGGCATGTCTAATTAGAAAAAACTGATCAGAACTTTACCTGGATAAGTCTAAAAGACCTCCAGAGAGGGAGGGACCACAACGCTGGACAACATGGTGCAAATATAAAATAAAATGAAATAAAATACAATAAAAATAATAAAATAAAACAATAAAATAAAAACATGTCATTGTACCACATCTTAACTTCTCATTTTCAAACCTGTTTCACACTTTTCTAACTTGATTGTTAAAAACATCTGGTAAAATTACACAATTGTGTTTACCTTCTCACAGCTTCATCTCCTGGAGACTGCTGCATGCAGAAATCTACTAATGCATGTGATTTCCCCTTTTCTACAGGAATTTCTAAGGCACTCTCTTGTAGAAGAGGTTTGCTTTTTTCTCAGTAGATTCCATGAAATTTATGTGCATTGAAGGTTAACTCTGTGAATCCTGCCTTAGATTCCCTCTCCATTTTTGGGTAGGTTTTTGGTTCCCTTTCCTTTTGCATATGCCTACTTCCTTAGGTACTGCCCGGTAGCTGTAAAGTTTATCCCAAAAATCATATCAGGTTGTGCACAAAGGTTTTTTTTTCCTTCCACTTTGGAAGAGCAAATCTTAAAGAAGCTGGATCTAACTTTCTCAAGCAGGCAATACTATAGTGCAGTGCTTTAAGAGAGGGACAAAATCAGCACACACTCCAAGTTCAGCTTTTGTGACAAGGTGAATATTTGGTGTAATTAAGAACTGTGGGGAGGAATCACATCAGTGAGAACAGTCTACAACAGTTACTACTGAAACTCTGAAAATCTCAATAAAATGGTTGTAAATATCTAATGTATCTCAATGACAGGACTTTCCTGTGCCAAATAAACTTGATTGGATATGTGGATACAAAAAAAGGTTTACAAGAACAGCATAAACAGCTTCCTTAATGTTATGATTCAAAAATATCCATCAAGATCTTCTCTTCCATAGCAGGAGAAGCTGCACCTGTATCCTATTCAGATTTCAAGAGAAAAATGTTCTGATATTTACTAAACATTCATTCAAGCCAACTTTTCCTTAATGGGACTGAGGGATAGTCTCAGAAAATGTAAAGGCTGATATGGTGCCAAGTACACACCTCTTCTTTAAGGAGTCAGTGAGATCTGAGACTTCTGTTGTGGGCACAACATCAGTGATATCTGTAGACTGAAAGGCTGAGGCAAAAGAAACCCAAAAAAGCCAGTACCAGGAAAATACTAGGATTAAATTATCTTGCTTCAGGGAATCCCTGAAGAATTCTAATTTCAGAATAGATCTAGTTAGAAAACCTAGACAATCTCAATAAATTTCTTCACAAATTTGGGGTGATCTGAGGATGAGAATGGCTATTAGCAACTGCTGATATCTTTCACAAGATATTATTTGTGGTATTTTTTTTTTTGTCCTCCAGCCTGAGTAAACACCTACATCTCATCCAGAGGATGATGCTCAGCTGCCATGTGACAACAGGCAAGGCAAGAAGATGGCATAGAGAATTAGGGATGAATCTCAACTACTGATTTGAAAACACAAGAGAATCAGAATTGGATTATACTTGTACTAACTAGAAACAAAGAGAAATAACTTGGTAAATGAAACGAGAAGCCACTTCTCCAGTAGGCTTAACAACAGAAATGAGAAACACGATACTGACTTAAAGGCTAGAAAACATGCAAGTCATCACAGCACTGGGGTCAAAGAATAAATATTAACAAAGTGAACTGAAGAGTAAAAAGTGCTTACACCAATAAAATCAGTTACAGTCAAACAAAAACACACCAAAATCTTCCAAGTCATAACAATCAGCAGACAGTATGGGGGAAGGAAACCAGGAAAGAACAGTTTATCTCATTTACCTGAACTTTGGCCTAAGACGGGCACCTTGATTCCTTTTCTTGATCCTTTACATTGTCATTTTTCATTGGAAACATGGAACTAATGGAACTAATGCCATTAGTTAACAAACGTTTTGAAAATCAGAGTATTAAACTAGATTGTTGGGTATTGAGAGGGTATGGTATAAAACAGGTGAGGTGTTGGGGCTTTTTTAATAGTTCAGACTGTTCACCTAAATTCATGTTTTAATATCAATAGAGATAAACTTCAAATAGTTAAATAGAAATAAACTCATATATGTATTCACCAGCAAAATATAACCACCTTTAATGTAAAATATTGCAACTGTTGAATATCACCTACCATTTCGAATTAATTTTTGGGAGGTGATTTAATAATGTACAAGTTAATTTCCCAAAGACAGAAGTGTAGTTCCTCATGGTGTGTTCTGAAAATGCAACCCTAAATTTGACTAAATACTGTCTGTCTGAACTTTTAAAACAAAAATTTATATTCTCCAATAGCTATTCCTTTGTACTAAAAACCCCACTAAAAGACCTTCTGTACCAATTGAATACTTTGTAATGGAGATTATCAATGCCTTTCAACATTGTCCTTTTCCACCCTATATGAGATATTCAAGTATGTCATTAATGTTACTGTTTTTTCAGTAAAATGTTTAAGTTAGCAATTCATCTTACCTTTGTGTTTAGACATGAAATGAGTATTTAGTTAGAAGATATTAAAAATAATATAACTATGGAAGAAGCCTGTTGTTGCAAAGGCTCTCTGAAAGGCAGATGCAACTCAGATATGCATGTCTGGGCATGGCTAAGAAGGATTAGGTTGCATGACAATGTCACACATGGATTATATCCCACCATGCTATGTAGGTGCTGACCAGCCTGCTCTGCCATTTTCAGAGGTTATGAGGTCTCATGTCTGTGGCAGTCTGCAGAAAAATGTCCCTCAGTGTCACACTCACACTGATTCCAACTGTAATTAATTGGCTTGCCAATTGCATCAATTGAAGAACTATTGAGGCCTTTAATTAGGTGTTTTCTGGATGTGTCATATTGTATTTCTGACATTTCAAAATATTTAAAATGCAACTTCTTTCATTTTTCTACAAATAGTACATGTCTTTATTGTTGCTTTTTGGGGGTTCATTAGGTTTCAAGTAAGGAAAGCTTTTACTACATCAGACTATTGTTTTGATTCAACTCTTTGCAGCCAGGTACTCAGATTTTCCTCAGAATTAAATTAGGTTGATTTTTTTCTTTTTTTTTTTTTTTAATAGAAGTAAACATCTCAAGAAAGCTGTCATTTTTATTTTTATTCTTATTTTATTTTTATTCTTATTTTTATTTTTTTTCTTTTAATTAAGATTATTTTTATGTGCTTTTAAATGAATGTTCTGAGGTGGTTTTACTCACTTATTTTACACTCATATTTAATATTTCTTTATAGCTTAATTGTAATCTTTGCCTACAGTTTTTTATCTACTTTTAGTGAAAAATTTCATTTATTCTTTAGTCTGTGTTGTGAAGCATGTTGAAATTACTTTATCTTTTATTATTTTACAAGTTTCTGTAATACAGCATAAAATATGTCTGCCAAATTTTCATCAAAATCACTGCAAATTAATACATTTATATTTCTCTGAATGTTTTATTTCCTGGAGCAGGTGTGAGAAAAAAAAAAACAGTAAAATGATCTGATTTGGGGGATATTTTTCAAACGAGCTTGCATTCTGAAAAAAATGCAAATTTTTAAAACACCTACAAAAATAGTTACTTGAGGGGTAATCCTTTGTCTATGATGGCATAGTAAAATTATTAATGTAAAGTCTGGCCTTTTATTTCTAACTTAAAAAA
The DNA here is from genome assembly GCF_030490865.1 of Poecile atricapillus. Classification (NCBI taxonomy): domain Eukaryota; kingdom Metazoa; phylum Chordata; class Aves; order Passeriformes; family Paridae; genus Poecile; species Poecile atricapillus. The sequence continues at coordinate 82,589,527 of NC_081289.1, read as the reverse complement.
AGTGCCTGGAAAACTCGCTTGTTTAATTGGGAGTTTGAAGGCATTCAGTATGAAGCAGGATGAGTTTTTTTGACATGTTTTAGCCCAGATTGAATCTTTACAGCTGAGCTACAACCCATGAAAAACATGGCATTATAATGGAAATGCTGACACAATCTTTCAATTAGAGCACTGTTAACTGCATCATTATAATTAGGGATGCACTGACCCTTTGAAAACTTTGGTTTTCAGATCAGGAGAAGCTATTCTTATTTAGCTGGTCACTAGTCACATTTTTATAAATATAGAACCCCCTAACCTTTTAAAAATGGTACACAAAAATTGTTTTCTTGACAAAATAAAAATGGTATCTAGAAAATAATCCCAGTCTTCATGATCATTTTCAGTTATGAAAGTATCCCCTTAAATACATTATGTGATCTGGAAAAAATTCTAGCAAAAAAAAAGTCAGAAAAATATTATTTTGAGCTGATTTCTCCTATGCTAAACCATACTATCATTCTAATATATCAAACTGACAACAGAAATCTAGGTGTTTTTAAATAAACATTTCCCATATTTTAATGTAAAATATTTGGTTAATTCAGCTTGCCAGCAATTCTGGAAAGATTACAACTATATACTGATCAGACTCAAAACTGCCAAATTAACAAAATTGCATTAAACTGAAAATTTTAATACAATAAATGTCATGAGCAATAGCATAGTTGTTTTTAAGAAAATCAGTAGAGTTCTTTGAGGGACATTGTGGTCTATTTCTGGAAAAAAACATCCCAATACTTTCTCAGGCATTTCGGTGTTCCTACTCTGCTGAATCAAATGGAACTGTGAGGCACAGAACTGTACGAAAATATAGTTTTATATATATATATTTGTCTATGGACTTCTGAAGAAAACAAAATATAAATCAGTAGAAAGCTATTTCCCCTAGATTCTAGATTAAAAAACTGTTATGGTGCCCCAGCATGAATGTGGTTAAGTACAGTTCATGGAATCACAGAATCGCACCCACAAGGATCATCAAGTCCAACTCCTGGCCCTGCACAGCACCATCCCCAAGTGCCAGTGCCTGAGACCATTGTCCAAATTCTTCCTGAGCTCTGTCAGGCTTGGTGCTGTGACTGCTTCCCCAGGGAGCCTGTTCCAGTGCCCAGCCACCCGCTGAGGTGCAGAACCTTTTCCTCATATCGAGCCTAAACTTTCCCTGACACAACTTCAGGCCATTCTCTTGGGTACTGTCACTGGGTGCCAGAGAAAAGAGATCAGTGTCCGCCCTTCCTCTTCTCTTATGAGAAAGATGTAGACCATAATTAGTTGTCCCTCACTTTCCCCTTCTTGAGGCTGAATAAAACTAACATTGAACAACTCTTTTATAATAGTAGATTGATAGGTTTTGCTGCCTTGTAAATCAGTATTACTTTTCTTATTTTTACTGAACTTGTGTTCTTACTTATCACAAGAAAGTAAGGTTCCACAGTAAGATTCCAAAACCAAATACTCTTGTGCTAATAAATATTTGTGTACTATTTATCCAGTTTCCTTGTGTGTGAGTGTATAATAATATTTCTTTAATTGCATAATCACATTCTATTTCTCCCTGCCTTTTTAAGTCTAGGATGCGTAGCACACACCAAATAAGATTTCTATTTTTTGATTTTGTGCCCTATTTGCTACACTAGATCCAAATCCACTCTTTTAACAGAAAGATTAATTTAAGTTTAAATTTTTCTATAACACTCTCCGCTTAGCCTTTCATGAGCAACTGCAGATATATTTTCTGTAATACTCAAGAGAAATTTAGTGGTATGGTCATCACAACATCTATCAAGATTTGGTCTATATACTCCAAGATGGCAAACATTTTTGCCAACCATGGCAAACATGGATTTTCCAATATAGTTTACATGAGATAGAATTGAACAGACTCAAGTTCCAACACTGGCTAAGATGAATTCACAGTGTACCTCTCAGAAATTACTCAATCAGAAAATCAGAGATATAAAATTACTAACAGTGTATCAAAAGGCTGTTTAAATATTTGGCTCCATTTCACCTCATGCAAAACAGAGTTTTGTACTGACACCCAAGTTGGCACTGAGTGAACTAATTGCATATCCAGTCAGCAGAGCTTTCCTTCTAAACTAATTAGTTTTGGTTTTACTGCAAGGGAGCAAACCTAATTAATTCACCCAAGTACTGGGCCACAAATGCTGTTGAAACCCAAGCTATTATCTCTGTATTTTTTTATGTCAATATAGCAGCTTCAACATAACGAAAATTAAGTACCTTCAGAGGTGCTTCCAGGTGTGACAGACATAGTCTACTGTTGGATACAAAATCTTCTGTAGATGTAATGCAATTTTCCGTGTCTCCTTTGATCTGCAGTCACAGCATTTTCAATCTGTGTTTTGTAGCTTTGGTAAAAAGTAAGCCAGAGTACTATGATGAAGATTTTCCTTGAAATGAAAAGCACCACTCAGATCCACAGCAATGATCATCCTCTGAACAAAATAAGGCAAAGAGGAAAAAATATAGTGCACAATGAAGTGCAATAATGCACAAGTAAGTGCTATAATGCATTCTCACTGAGTTGAATTAAGGTTTTAATTATAATCTTAATTATGGGATCTCTAACTTCTGAACAGAATGTCACTGTACAGAGCTACTTTGCACAAGGTAGACACAAGCTACTATTCTTAGAAAGCTTGTGTGATGTAAACTGCTGGTTTTAGTAAGCTTTAAAGTCACTTTACAAAGGGAATAACTTAAGCACTAGATCTGAGATGGTATATTTTATTTGTCTTTTTCTAAAACCAACTAGGAACTGCTGAAATCTATCCATGTGTCATTGTATTTATGGGTTTTCAGATCATAAGTTCTAGCTACATACTTAGTTGACCACTTGAGTCAACTGTTCAATTGGTTGAAGTTGCCTTCTTATATAAGAAATTAATGAATTCTCAAAAAAAAAAAAAAAAAAAGGCTCTGCTTTCTCTACTGATTTGTGGGTGTTTGCTAATTCCAGGTGTTAAGGACTGCTGTGAGTCCTTAAGCTAACTCCTACAGCCTCAAACAAGCATGTGTCTGGGCAATGCTATTTTCTAAGGTTTTGTGTATCAATTCCATCCCTCTTCCCCAGGTTCCAGATACTGATCCTGCTTACCTGACTTCAAGTCCATGCTGACTCTGGCTGTAGCCTTCATCCAAACCATGCCTTAATCTCCTTTGCAAGCTTTGGCAAGCTTCAACCTTGATCATTTAAATCTTCATTCTAAACCCTAGCCTTAGCCTAATCCATGAGACCTCAGTTGTCCAGCAGCCTTGCTCTGGTCTCAATCCTTTCTGTTTTCCAGTTTATGAATTCCCTTTTTGCACTGTCCAGTTCATCTCACCTTTTTCCACTGAGAATTTCTGCGTCAAAATGTTGTTGCCCTTTCCCCATTCTTTACTTTATAGATACACACTATATTTCATATACAATTGTGAGTATTCCTTCTCCCTGCTGTTTTCCTAGGTCATGTCAACTACATTAATTGTTTTATTAGAGGTCTGTACAGCTGAAGAGGTTACAGGAGTCTTTTATATAAAATACCTGCATTTCTATTTATTCATGTTCTTAAGAAACTTTCTTTTATATCCCTCATATGCTAGTCTGGTGGTAGAATATTTGCTCTTTTTTTCCTTTGTTCTTTTTTCCCCAAAGAGATTTGAGATCTGCAGTTGACTGTTGCCTTTAACAGACTGGTGCCTTTAACAGATGTTATATAGAGTTTGCTTCTCATTTATCTAAAGATGAAAAATTTTTATCCATGGTCAGATTCAATCTGAATTAAAGAGAAGGTATTTAATGTGGATAGCAAAAACTGTGATTTTTTCTCTGTTCCCATGGAAAAGAACAGGTGCTCAAATAAGGTTCAGTTTAAGGTTCAATTTTTTTCAACTTTTAAAGTCATATATCTTTGTGACAATAGTGGACGTACAAAAAATTTTGAAGTGGACGTATGAAAAATTTTGAAAGAGAACTGTGGATTTCTCACAATTGACATCTCAAAAATTTAGTTTCCACTGGTTACTTAAGTCCCCATAATTTCTATAACATATTAACATATGAATTTGAATTTAATAATATTATTGTCAGTAGAGATCGTTCCCACTTCAGTCCAAGGAATAGTTTATAGGAAAGACATTTATTGAAATCTAAAAGGTTTGACTGGATTCTTACACTTCAAGTTTTATTCTCTACTACAAAAGATCTCCCTCCAATAGTTGAATATTAAGATTCAAGAATATTAAACATTTGGATATATTCTAGAAGAATTACCAAAACCTTCCTTTACAGAGTAGAAAGAATTGAGTAATTACTTGAAAACAGTAAGTCTGGTGCAAAATGTAGAACAGAAAATATAAAAGATATATAAAACAGAAAATATAGAACAACTGCATTAGATAATAGTGATTATGTAATTAAACTCTGTTTACACCCCTGACACTGGCATATTCTTTCCATAGTGGATATGAACAGCAGAAATCTCTCTAAGGTGCTATGATGGATTAAGGTAACTGATAATTCTCTTCAGATATTTAGACTAAACAAAAATACATTGTTGGACATTTCAGTGCGCAAAGAAACCACTGAAACACTTGAATTAAATAAACAATTCAAATTGATGTTTGTAAGAAACAAAAGTTTCTTACAAAAGGGCCCTTCAGTAGAAGAGGGCCCTTTTTTATTCCTTACAATTTTTTTCTGTTGCCATATTTTCCATTTTTATTTACCTTTCTCTGCCTCAGCTTTGTTACCACATTTATTAACTTCTTGGATTTTAAGGAAAAAACATAGGTGGAAAAGTGAAAGGGGTAAACTTTCAATCAAATTGTGACATCAATAATAGAAGTTGATAACACCAGTGCTTTAGAGTGTAATCTTCTATAACTCTTAACAGCCTATGCTAATCTGTGCCAACATTTCTTGAATCAATTATATATTCTACTATGCCAGTATCAGGAAATTCAGAGAAATAAGCTGTTGGTTTTTTTTTTTTTTCCTCTTCCCCCTTTTTTTTTGATATTTTTTTTACCATAGTAAATCACTATAATAAATGTTCTCTTTGTTTGCTATTTGGAAAGAAAGAATGGAGAAATTGTGACCAGATATAAAATAACTAATTTCTGATTTATAGTCATGGTAGCTTCTGAATATTTTCATGCCTGTGTCCAAGGATTAGTATCAAATGTTCATTCAAAAATACATATAAGAAGCTTCTGTTGCCAAAAAATTAATTTTTTAATAGGTTATTTAAATTGATTGTTTATCTACTCAAAACAAGTTCTTTTTCAATAAGGCAGTTCTCTAATTACTTATTTGTTGTGTATCTTAAAATCATGATCAAAAAGACTGATGATATTAAAAAATTGACATTTGGCAATCTTAAATTATTGGTACCCACTGATTAGCTAATATGATTTGAAGACTTGATACAGAAGCAAAGGCAACTGGTGTTTAGAAGGAAACAGTTGTTTTCCAAATGAAGCAGAATCTGTAAAATCCTTTGAGTCATTTTGAGAGTCTGTGGGTACACATTGTATATTTTGTGCCAACCTCAATTGGCTTATACACAAACTGTCAAAATAAAAGTTCATTCATTGTATTAAATTAGGTAGTACAAAATGAAAGAGTTCTGTGATTGAAGAGTTAATAATATAAAAAAGGATTATTTTAAGGCCCTTTTATGGATGTTTTTAGTATGTTAAGGTAGTATATCCATGCCTTCTGAAAACTATGCCTTTAATATCAGATATCTAATTATATACTATATTTTCAATTTCAACATCAGCTGTTTAATGTATTCTGTGAGCTCCCTTGCGCAGCTGAAATAAACCTTCCTTATGTTACATACAAGCTATTTCCAAACAAGTCATCATATTTAAAGTGCAATCTAATGAAACCTTATTTTAAGGTAGTTTTTGTTTGCCAAACTGAATATTCCAGTGAAAGTCCTAGGCTGTATTATGTTAATGATACTGATGGATTCTAATATGTAAATATTTGAATCAAACTTTTGAAACAAGCAGCTTTTAACAATTAAAATTATCTCTAATTAAAACAGAGTTATTAAAAAAATCTCTATTTTATCATAAATACCTGGTGTCAGGGACTCAAAAATCCATTTATTTTGGTCTTTTGGTCCTTCTGAGCTTTTTTTCTGACTCAATACCACTCATATCACTCACCTCTTGTGCATATGTACTTAGCTCCATTGAGTGAACAAGTTTTATGGAGTAGCAATCTGTATTCTCCTAAAACCAATTTATAGGCCACCTGTAATTTTGGAAAAAATCTCAAAGAGCTAGGAGAAAAAATAGTTACATAAACCTAGGCATTGCCCCAGATCATCTATTGCCATTTTCCACCACTTGTAGTGGGCAAAGGGTCTTCCAATACGAAACCTTGTAGTGGACTGTAGCAGGGTGCTTTGCCCTGGATGCACTGCCTGGGGATGTGCTCCAGCAACTCTGACAATATGCTATTTGCAAATCTGTTAGTGTTGGATTGAGAGCAGGCTCCATGTGCTCTTCTGCTGTGGAACTATGCTAAATCCATGCTGGCAACTAACCCTGAATTAACATCCTCATAGTGAGGCGAAGATTTGGCAGAGAAGCTGCCAAGTTGACCTGGAAACATATGACTGGCAGTCACATCATTTTAAACTATAAAATCCAGTCCAATTTCATATGGTGAGGTCTTCTAAAATATTCCCTCCTGCAATGTGCATATGAAGTTTTCACCAATGGGTAAGGGAACACCGCCCAGTTACCTCCTCCTTGAAGTTAAGAGAAAGAGATCTGCTCATGAGTGTTTGTGTGGGTGAGTTACACCAACCTCTACTTAATAATTATATTTATAATAAATTAAAAATTAATATTTTTTTCTTTTTGCTAGCTTTAATATAATTGCTTTGATTTCATGCACTATTATATCCACTCTTATGCTAGCAGTAGTTTTAGCTTTTATACTGTGTAGTAAATACTTCTGATTAAGAACTTTTGTTTAATCATTTGACATATACATAGTTCATTTTATAGAAATATATCTGATTTACATTTTTTATCCTGTGGGACAAAGTTACTTATACCATTTTGACAAGTTTTGGGGTTAAGGTTGGATCCAGCAGAACCTAGGCTCCTCTCTGAGGCAGAATTTAGGAAATAAGGGAGTCCTCTCTGCACCTCATGCGTCAATAGCAGGGTTCTTCTAATAAATTTCCTCTGAAGCTCCCACTCCACCAATGTGGGTAACCCTGGAGAATCTGTTCCAGAGGAAGCTTCTTCCAAACCCTTTCAGTATACTCTAAAGCATATGTTGCAAACACTTCAAATTAGACATACAGATATAAAAATTGCTGGTCTCATTTAGTGTGTAAACATGTCATTGGTGCCATTTTTAAACATGCTTTTTGAGTGCTCAACATTTAGGAAATACAAGTGTATAATGAAAGGATGTCACTGCTAAGTTAAATTAAACAGAAGAACAATGTAAGAATGCTGCCAGTAAATTTCATTTAAGAGCAACAGAGTACCCTTAAAAGAGTTCTAATTTGTTCTTTATTTGTACAGTGCTAGCATCTATTCCCATAAAATCCACCAATGACATGTTAAGATTGGGGTGGGGCATAGGGAGGTTTCTTTTTCTGAACTAGCATACCAAGCAGAGAGTGTAAATTCAGGAAAGGCTGATTGTGCCTAATAATATAGCATACATGCATTCTATACATGATATTTCCCTAGCTGTGTTATCAGATTATACATCCTACAGTCAGGTTTTGAGAAATCAGAGCATCTAATAGATATGCAGGTAATTAAGAAAATACATACCAACCACCATTCATTGAATTTGTCTAATAAAAATAAATGTAGTGAATGCTTTTCCTAAGATGCTGCAAGAGACAATGGATTTATCCAACTTCAGATGTAGGAGGTATTGCTATCAAAACAATACGGAGAACTCGGTCGCGTTCTGTCCTGGTTCCAGTCAGGACAGGGTTAACTTTTGCAGTATCCAGGAGAGGGCATGAGTAGGACCTGAAGGTTATTCTATACCACATCACATCATTTTCCAGGAAAAGGAGAAGGATTTGCTTCTGGGTTGAGGGAACATGTCGCAGACAAGTTGCGTTCCCCAGTGAGCATTTTGCATGTGAGCTGTTTCTCTTTCTCTTGTACTTTTGTTATAATATTGTTGGTATTACCCTTAGTCCATCTCTTTGTGTCTCCAATTCACATCTTCAGCCCAGCCCAGGGGAAGAATAAGGGGAAAGTGAGTGAGCAGTAAGTTTGCAATGGGAGCACTAAACTGGAGAATACCATTCCTAAACCACAACTATTTCTTTGAAAAAAATAAACTTACATTAGTCATTGAAATATAAAAAAAATTTTTCACTTCAAAAAGTACTCTCACACTGATGGGTCATATTTATAGACCCATATAGTTATATTAAAATTGTTATAGTATTGTTATAGTAAAATTTGGTAAACTGGAGAAACAAATTGGTTTTTTAGAAACAGAGTTTGAGAGCACAATTGCAGGGGAGAGGCCACAGAAGTAAATCACACATGAGTAAAAAAAGAAAATTTCTAGAATATAGTGTTGCAGAAATAAGTGATGAGAGAAAAGAGTAACTGGAAAATATCAAGATAAATCATATAGTAAGATGTATGAGTGATTGACAAAACTGACTTGAAAAAATAAGATAGAGACTTGAAGTGTTAACTAACTAACAACAAAAAAAAAAGGTTTACTCAAAAAGTGTCTCACAGGGGACATCTGAACTTGTGTTTATCAATTTAGCCACTACAGTACAAAAATATGTGACCATGGCCACCATCATTATGTGCAAATCTGGTCATAACTGCATGGAGTAAAAATTTTCCCTTTTTACACCTTGTGATATTTTCAGGACTAGCTGAAGTTCATGACAGAAACACTATGTGATCAACCAAAATTTCTCGTTAAGAAAGTGTTCTAGTGATAAAACTGCAAGCACTCCACCTCTTAATCCTTAGGCAGCTACTGCAGACACCTGTATAGTTAAAGAACTTTGGCCAGAATAAATGTATCTATCTAGAAATAATGAAGGACAGATAATTGAAACTGTTCAAAGATTCTGTAAAGATTGTCTGGGTCGAAAACTTGTTATAAAGAGAAAGAACAGAAGAAAAGCAAAAACTTCAGCAGAGTTTATACATTACATGTCATTGTTGTGGCTCATTAAAATGATACTAATGGATATAGATGTTACTGTTTTTTTTGATATATATGTCGAGTATTAAAAAAGTTAAGAAGAATCTGTCATAAAAAATGTAAAACACTGCATATGCACTCATCTTTCCATAAAGCTATTAATTCATAAAGGAGATAGAAGTTACAGGAGAGAAGCTGTATTTTGAGAAAAATATGTACCTTTTAAAGCTTGAATTATATTATAAAATTGCATTTTAATGAACCTCTACACTGCAAATGAATATGTTCCATGTCTTCTACAGACAGGAGTCTGTACTGATATTTTTCTGTTCTCAGTACAGCTAAGATTTACTTTCAGGAATTCAGCACTATATAATTTTACAGAATCCATAGCTGTTATGTTTGGAAGGTACCTTTGGAAATCATGTAGTCTAACCTCCATGCAAAGGGAGGGTGACCTAGAAGATCTGACATGGGAACATGTACAGGTGGGTTTTGAATGTCTTGAGAGAAGAAAACTCCATGACCTCCCAGGGCAGCCTGTTCCAGCTGTGATACCCTCAATGAAAATAAGTTATTTCTTATGTTGAGATGCAACTCCTTCTCTTTCGGTTTATGACCATTGCTTCTTGTCCTGTCACTTGGCACCACTGAGAAGAGACCGGCTCCATCCTCTTGACAACTACCTTGGAGATATTTATATGCACTAATGAGAACTCAGTCTTCCCTAGACAAAACAGGCTCATCTCCTGCAGTCTCTCCTCATTAGAGAGATGCTCCAGTCCCTTAATCAGCTTTGTGGCCTCTGCTGAACCCTCCCCAGTTTCTTGTCTCCTTCTGAGGAGCCCACAGCTGGACTCTGTACTCCAGATATGACCTCACTGGAGCCAAGTAGAGGGCAGGATCCCTTGCTCTTCTGGTCATGGTCTTCTCAATGCACAGCAGGATAATATTGGCTGCCCTGGCTGCAAGGACACTTCTGGCTCATAATCAACCTGTCATTCAGCTAAACTCACAGGTCCTTCCCAGCAGAGCTGCTCTCTAGTAGGTCAGCCCCCAGCTTGTGCTGGTACTTGGGGTTATTCCTCCCCAGGTGCAGTACCTTACCCTTTCTCTTGCTGAAGCTCCTTAGGTTTCTCTCTGCCCAGCTCTCCAGCCAGTCAAGGTCCTGCTGACTGGCAGTACAGCCTTTGGATGTCATCGGAACTTCCCCCCTTCTGATCACCAGCAAACTTGCTGAGGGTACATTCTATCCCTTCATCTAGATTGAAGATAAACAAGTTGAGTAAGACTGAACCCAGTACTGACCCCTCCAGAATGCCACACTGTATAGGCCTCCAATCTGATCCGACTTCACTGATCACAATCCTTTGAACTCTGCCCTTCAGCCTTGATCCACCCCACTGTACATTCATCTAACCCACATTTCCTAAGCATACCTATAAAGATGTTATGGGAGAGACTGTAAAAAGCCTTGTTGAAGTCAAGGTAGAAAACATCAACACCTCTCCCCTCATCACCTGTAACATCAAAGAAAGCTGTCAGATTAGTTATGCGCTTCTGACCTTTTCTTCTGCATGCTTGTGATGACCTTCAGAATGATCTGTTTCATCACTTTTCCAGGGGTGGAGGTGATTGGCCAGTAGTTTCTCAGATGTCCTCCTTGTCCGTTTTGAAGATGGGAGTAACACTGGCCTTCCTCCAGATATCAAGACCCCTCTTCTTCATGACTTTTCAAAGATGATGGAGATTGGCTTAGCAACAACATCTGCTCACTCAGGACCTGTTGGGTGCCTGGATTTATGGGAGTTAAGTCTATCTAGTCCATCTCTAACTCATCCCTCAACAAGGGGAAGGCTTCCTTCCTTTCTCTGACCTTCTCTTACCTGCAAGGTAGTATAGGACTCTTGAGAGCCATCCTCAGCAGTGAAGCCTGAGGCAAAGAAGACACTAGGTTTTTTTATCTACTCTGTGTCTCCCATTACCAGGACACCCTTCTCATTCAGCAAAGGCCTCATGCTTTCCATATCTTCCTTTTGCTGCTGAGGTATTTGTAGAAACCATTCTTGTTGTCCTTGATGTCCTTTTCCAGACTCAATTCCAAGTGGACCTTAGCCTTCTTCATCACATCCTGCATACCCATACCACATGGCCTATTCTTTTTTCCACATCCATAAGTTTCTTTATTGTGTTTGAGATTTACTAGGAGCTTCCTGCTGATCCATGCAGGCGTCTTGCTACCTTTGTCTGATTTTTTTGATCCTGGGGATACACTGGTCTTGAGCTTGGAAGAATTGTTGCTTGAACATTGACTAGCTCTCTTGGACCCCCTTCTTTCCTAGAGCACCATCCCATGAGATTCCTTCAAGCAGGTCTTTGAAGAGGTCCATTAGTTTTCTGGAAGTTTGGAGTCCTTGTCCTTCTTACTGCTTTGCTTCCTCCATGCAGGCACCTGAATTTCACCATCTCATGGTCACTACAGCTGCCTATCCCGTACCATAATTCTTACCCATAAACTCCCAGGTCATTCATTTGTCCCTGGCTAAAGCTCAATGTATTCAAGTTGGTCTCTCACAAAGACACCAACTCCATCACCTTTTGCATCTCTGGTCTTTCTAAAATGTGCATAGCCAACCTGACAATATTCCAGTCAGGTGAGCTATCTCACCATCTCTCAGTAATGGCAATGAGATCACGGACCTGTGATCAATCACACATAGATTTGTAGTCCTTGTTTATTGCACGTGCTGTGTGCATTTACACACAGGCACTTCAGAGAGGTAGTCAAGCAACCAGTTGGGTGGAAGCATCAGAATTCTCAGGGGCTATCTCAACAGACACACTGGTTTTAAGTCTTTAAGTCATGTGCCCACCATTATGGCAGAGAGCTAAAACACCCAGCACTTAGCAGACGTGTGGGCCTACCTGCAGACTCCAGCACTGCTCCTGCATGCCCTGGAACTGTCATGCCACATCCTTTTGATGTGCCCCATCCTGTTAGCTGTGCATTGGCAATAGCCTAAAACCATTTAAATCTCTCTTGGATGGTCCTGGCAATTCCACCTCCATGCCTGGTTGTCTCAAAAGAGCTACTAAGTCCTGACAAAGCTCTGTTCTGCTGCTTGGGTATCCCCGAACTTGGAAACCTCCCTGTACTGCTCAATCTAACAGTCATGCTCAGACTTACCCCAGCTGTTGATGTGGCCACCTGATCTATTGATCATATTTGAACATAATTTTTAAACATCAACTTCAAACAGCAAATTGATAAGGTTTCTGTAATCCTACTGTGACAGTATTTGTCTTCATAGATACACTATATGCAGAAAGAGAACTTATCAGAGAATCATAGGATGATTTGCTTCGGCAGAGACTGTTAGAGGTCATGGGAGGATACTCCAGCCAGCCCATTACATTGCCTAGTATTTTTGCATAGGGTATAGTTTGCCTAAAAGGAATTTCATGGGAATGTCAGCATTGTTCTTTATCAGGAGACAGGTATTACTGCAAAACTAAGAGGTTCCATAGGCTTGAATGAAACATGGTGGGCAAGGAATGGGGTGCTCAAGGAATAATTACTACAACTAAGATGCCCACAGCTCTGCTGGTTCATAAATAAACAATATATAGATGTAAATTCTCAATTATCTGTTCACAAGCCAGGAGCTCACAACTATGAAACCTTTGTTTAAAATATGTGGTGTTTCAGCTTGCAAATTCATGAATATTTCACGTGCTATGCAAACAGAGCAGCAAATAGCAGCAGGGACCTCTGAGGATAGCAAATGTTGTTTAAGTGAGTGTGGGAAAAAGCAGGAGGCCTTCACATTTGAGCAGGAAATGAGCCTATCTCTACAAAACACCTTAATTTAAGCTCTTTTCTTCATGAGCTGTCAGGGGGAACATGCTGGGTGATTTGCTGTAATGAACTCCACCTGGAAACTCAGTTAAACTGAAATGTGAGTTGACTTGCATTGGTTACTGTTGTTTCTACAGCTTTGGTTAATTCAGTTCCAGTTTGATCAATATGTGGCTATCCCAACGAGAAGGATAAGAAAATTTTAGAAATTGCCTGTTCAGCATGCTACATTTCAAAGGACAATGGTCAAGTACACAAGACCGCTTTAAGAAGCATTTGTTTTCAAAACTAGCTTTGATAAAGGAAATATTTCCATGGCTAAAATGTCAAATGGAAATACAAGGACAAATTAGTCTGTTAATGCATTTTAAGACAGTAAAACCTCCTAAAGTAGTTTCGGGTACATTGCCAATTGTCATTTTTAGTTCTCTGTTTCTGCATTTCTGTTTTCTATTCCCAGAAATAAAGCATTACATGTATTTGAACAGTAGTATATCATACTTGACTGTCATGTACACATGAGCTATGTGTGTCAAGGGATCATCAGTTCTGCAAGAACAAATTAATAGTTAATGGTATGACAAGTGCCCTTTTACCTACTTTTAAACGTATTCAACAATCTTACTGTCCAGAGGATACTTGCCAAAACAGTGTGAGATACAAGTGTTATGAAAAGTACACATAAATTATATCTATGGAACCAGAGAAATATTAAATATTAAAATACTAATGGATTCAGAAGATATGGGAAATGGTACATTTTTTTTATATACATGTTTATAATTTTTAACCTTCCTATAATTTTTAACCTTCCTAAAAGGTTATTCTTCTATGCCTTGTAGTAAAAAATATTTGGAATAAAATGAGATTTAAACTGTAAAAAAACTTCACTTTTTTTAATGTGCAATTTCTTATTCATCTTCTAGTTGCAATTCAGTATTACTTGACAACACCACATGTAAAAATCTGTCTAAAAAAGAATTTAACAAATTCTTTTCCTAACAAATTGTTGTCCCAATATTACACCAGTCAGATCTCAAAATTTTATAGACAATTCTCAGACCACTACTTTACACTTATAACTTTAGAATTTTTTGGTTTGAATTCTTAAGTAGTAACTTATTGTATATTGTTGACTAATATTATTTTTATCTATTACCAACAGTATTTTTGTTATATTAAGAGTACTGTTGACTATCATAAAAGTCAAAGTAAAAATATAGTTAAATTAATTCTGATTTCTAAGTTTGATATTTTTTAAGAACAGAAACTGTTCTAAGACGAGTCTCTAAGTTTTGTTGATGAGACCCTCTACTAATGCGAGACTTTTCAAAGGTAATATAAAAATCCATGAATCTCTTAAAGAAAATTATATTGTTTTAATGTAAAGTTTCTCCTGAATAATATAAATATATAAATTAACTATTTGTTAACTTTAAATAAAACTTGTACAGCACTGAAAGTACTGATGGTAACTTTTACATCTAGCAGAATTAATCATTATATTTTGAACACTGTATTAAGATGGAAAACAAATGTATGTTTTCTAAATACATACATGTTTCTATATGTTTTGTACAGTAATTTGAATTTTTCTACAGTAAACTGAATACCAGAATGGAGGAAAATGCAAGTTTGACAGTATGTACTGGCTGTCCTTTAGCATCTCACCTTTGTCCGAGTTTGCCTGCAGTCAAAGCTGCTACAGAAAACTCCACTAACCAAATTTCTTAGCACAGGTGAAAGGACATAAATTCTCCATGCCTGTGAATTTAAGAATCTAAACTAATTTCATAAGAATGACCACCGCAGTTTAGGTAATAGGCAGAAGCATGGACCTTCCCAAACTTGTAGAGCATCAGGTTAGTAGAAGTTGAGGTGGGTAAGAATAGCATTCAGAGAATAAAATACATAGAAAAGAGCTGAAAAAGCAGGTAAAAACTAATTGGATATTGAATAGAAAAAAACTTCAGTTTATTTAAGCAAGGGAAGTTCACTGAAAAGAGAACATCAATCTGAATAAAAACTATGAACATGTGAGGAAACTGAGAGATTTGACAGAGAGACTTTCATAATGAGGAGAGAAGCATGGGCTCCAGTGGCTTAAAGCCAAAATGTAAAAGACTCACAGGCCAAAACACTTCGATAATAGTCTATCAAGAGTTTCTACTGTAAAATGTATAGAAGAAAATGTCCAAAACTTCACAACAAGTAAAAATAATTTTTAAAGGAACAAAACCATCAATCAGCCAAACAAACAAAACCCCAGAAATCTGAAGGCTAAAGCAAAGTTAATTGAGTTCTATCAAAATTTCTAATTTAGATATTCTTTTTTACGAATCTAAAAAGGAAAATTCTGCATATTTTCAAGAATGTGGCTTCTGATGGGAAATAATCCTCACTGCATGACTGGCAAATACCTAGCCATTTCTTTAATTGTAAACCCTTTAAACATATTTTAATATATGAAAAATTCTTATTTTTATCAATCTGTTGAAATATTTAGTGTCGGAAAGTTCACATCAGGTTTACTGAAACTCAGATTTACATCTTTATATTCCTCAACAGCTCTTATCAAAATTAATAGTGAAAAACAATCTTACTTTATTTCTTGAGGAATATCCAGTCTCCTAAAATTCAAAATAAGAAGTTCACCAAGAAAGATAAAATAAAGTAGAATTAAAAAAAAAAAGAATGAAAACTACAATGAGAGGGATCCAACTATAGTCCAAAATAAGATGACAAAATAAACTGCTAAACCTTTTTTACAGTGCAACATTTTAACATCACAATACTAACAGCAGTCTTAACAAGTCGGAGACATAAAATGATAAAAAAGTTAAGCAATAAAGTAATAAAGAATGTAGACTACTTTGAAAGGAACAGAAAACCCAAATTGTTTCAAATATGATCTCTAAGAAGACAAACTTTGAAGGACTTACATCATCTGTATCTAATATCACATTGCCACAGAGTTATGAAATTAGTTTAGCATCTCTCATGTATTGATACTCATTCCTGACAATTTCACTTCCATTGTCACAAAAACTCAGAAATAATACTTTAGTAATAATTCCAGCTCAGTCAACACAAATTTCAACACATATTGTTTTGCATGGGTCTTTTGAGTCACTAACCCTTTGCTCTTCCCACTTCCCTAGCACTTTTAATCTTGGAGCAGCAACGGATACAAAGATCAGCTGAAATAATTCTTCACCTTTCATGTCTTTTAACATGATTTTATTTTTCGTTCTTTATTGAAAATCCAATTAGAAATTATCTTTTGTTTTCAGTTGGCTCTTAATCTGTATTAATATTATTTCCTGTAATGGAAAGGTTAGCATAAAATACTTGTAAGAGAAGGAGAAATAGTAGATATACATTCCATTTTTTTCTCAGATATGCATACAAAAAGGGTGCATGTTTTTATTAAAAAAGCTGACAACTTGCTGTTTTCTATTGTCTCTTAGAAACACCTAAAAAGACAGCTCTGAAAGCTGTTTTCTGGACACAATTAATTTTGAATGCGGAAACTTTCAAAATACCAGGTAGATTAAACATCAGCTCACCAAAGACACAGATCTTTTGGGTAAAAGAGGCAAATCTTCTCAAAAGAGATAATCCTCACACAAAAATGTTAAAGCAGCACATTTTGTGCTGTACGCTATGCAGAAACCCATCAAGAAAAGCTACATAATTAAACCATGCAGCTTTCATAACCAGTGATGTGTTCTTTATATCTGTTTTTATGTTTTCCTTAAACTTGCTTGGCTGTTCATTCATTCATTCATTCATTCATTCATTCATTCATTCATTTATTCATTCATTCATACGAAGGCTTCAAAATATTTTCAGAAATAATTAAATAAGGGGTTTAGCGCACAAAATGTAGCTACAAAGCTTTTCAACAAAATGTAGTTACAAAGCTTTTCAAAGATACAAAGCTCTCCGTAAATCTCCACAGACTAGGTGATACACTCATAACTGTTTAGTTAATGTGGCAATGAAGGACACTTATTTAATGATTTATAACAAATTAAATAGGAGAATCCCTGAAGGAAAATAGTCAGTGGGAATGGAAAATACGGCCATAAGTAGAAAAGTGTTTAAAATTTTCCGAAACAAGTTTTTCTTGGTGCTATAATGACCATGTTGCAGTTCTTGGCAGGATACAAACTTGCCTGAAATAAGGTTATTTTCCATGGAATTCTCTATAAGGATATTCTGATGCTATAAAAACCAAAAGAGACATAGCAGGCAGGGGAAACTTTCTTAAGGAGCTGCTAAAGTAGATTAATAATTAAAAAGGACAATGAAAATCTTAATAAAGGTAACCAGACTGAAACAATGAGAAACTGAAATGGTGCCATTGACCAGAACTCTGTACCCCAGACAGAGGGAAGCAGAATCCTTCCACAGATGCTCTCACTAGAACATCAGATTTTAATATGAGAGACCATGCCTTTCTTTTTAACAAGGATTTTTAATTTTTCTATTATTTAAAGAAAGCAACTGTTAGCATACTTTCACAAATTTACAATATAAAAGAAATACTGGTTGAAAGTTAAGAGGATCCAATCTCCCACTAAATCTAGAACTACCACAGGTCAGGCCAGCATGGCTTCATTCATCTGCATCATGAGTAGCTCCAAGGGCAGAGTGGCAAAATCCTCCCAGACAACTTGAGTGTTGTACTTTTCTCTCAGGGAGAAAAATCTTCTGTTTGTCTGGTGTTTTTCCACTTAGCCAATAGGAGAAGGTGACTATGCTGATTTGAGTATAATTTTTGCCTGGAAGAAGCAAATGACTTTATTTGCATGGACTGTAAACAGCCATGCTCCATCATCTTTCCAAAGCCTGAGAGAGAGATAACCTGCAGTTCCTCAGGTCAACATTTTGCTTTCTCCAACTATGACTTTGGTTTCTCTTTTAATACAATTCTGAGCACAAAAAAACCCTCCAAATAAAGAAAAAATGTGATTCTGATCATCATTCCAAGAAGAAAAGAGGAATATAAAAGGAAGACAGTATTTTTATTTCCACAAACTCACCACTAAACAGCTGTGTGTGTTCCATCCCCTGAAAACACTGAGGAAAAAATTATAAATTTTCCCCTGACATCTTTGTATTTCCCACTGGTGTCTTGTATCTTAGAAGTTAACATACCTTACATACTTGGACATCCCATATTTCACAGTTGCTATGGCAATTGCTAATTGATATTTATTTAAAGAGCAAATAGTGTTCTAAAAATGCTCTGCAATTAGCTACCCAATTCGAAGGAGATCTCAAATGGCATTGGATACATACTTTCACTTTGAAAAAATTTCTGTATTATTATTGGTATCCTGCTTATCAAATTTAATTTGCCTTTATAACAAGGTAACCCACCTAGTTGATCAAGGGAAGCCAGCTGGTGTTTGGGTTTTAGCAAAGCTTTCCATGCTGTCTCTCACAGTATCTTTATGGATAAAATGTACAGCACAGAGCTGGATAAACACATCATGGGGTGGGTGAGCAACTGGTTCATGGGTCAGGAACAAAGGGTGACAGTGAATGGGGTGACATCAGACTGGTGACCTGTCACCGGTGGGGCTCCACAGGGCTCCATCTTAGCCCTGTGCTCTTCAGCATTTTCATAAATGCCTTGGGCAGAGGACTGGAAAGGATGCTAAGTTCACAGATGATACAAATGTGAGCTGTTGACTCCCTCAGAGGCAGGGAGGCCTTGCAGAGAGACCTCAGAAAATTACAGCACTGAGCAATCCCCAACCATATGAAGTTCAACAAGGGAAAGTGCCAGATTCTGCACCTGGGATGGGGCAACCCTGCATGTATGGACAGTCTGGGGAATGAGATGCTGGAAAGCAGCTCCATGGAAAGGGACCTGGGGGTCCTGGTCAGTGGCAAGTTGAACATGAGCCAGCAGTGCCCTGGCAGCCAGGAGTGCCAAGCGTGTCCTGGGGGACATCAGGGCCAGCATCTCCAGCTGGGCAAGGGAGGGGATTGTCCTGCTCTGCTCTGCTCTGCTCTCGGGCAGCCTCAGCTCGAGTGTGAGGGGCAGTTTTGGATCCAGTTTTACAGTATAAGACACAAAACTATGAGAAAGTGCCTAAAGGAGGACCACAAGAGTATTGAAGGTCCTTGAGGAGAAGCCATAGGAAGAGTAGCTGAGGTCACTGAGTCTGTTCAGCCTGGAGAAGAGGAGACTGAGGGGAGAACTTACGACAATCTGCAACTTCTTTGTGAGGGGAAGAGGAGGAAAATACACTGATCTCTGCTCTATGATGACCTGTGGCAGAACCTGAGGGAATAGCCTACAACTGTGTCAGAAAAGATCTGGAATGGATATTAGAAAAAGATTCTTTACCCAGAGGGTGGTTGGTCACTTGGACAGACTCCCCAGGGAAGTGGTCACGTCAACACACTTGGCAGAGTTCAAGAAGTGTTTGTACAATGCTCTTAGGGACATGGTGTGATTCTTGAGGATAGTGCTGTGCATGGCCAGGAGGTGAACTCCTCAGTCTTTAGAGATCCCTTTCAATTTAGCATATTCTGGAATTCTGTGATTTTGGAATCTAACCCAGTTCCAAGGCCTTACACCTGTGATCATCTATGTCCTAATTTTCACATGCAGGTCTACCATAAGCTGAGCTGCTACAGTATGGAGCTCAGTGTTAGTAAACAGGTTGGTCTTTCCGTGAGGATGCAGAGAAAGGTCATTATGGGATGGTTAAGCTCATTTTTCTGAGGGCCACATTTAGGTCTAAATGAGAAAATTTTCCAAGAGGTTAAGAGAAGCTCAGAGTTTCCTTGAAATCTAGTGACTGGTGATTTGTAGTTAGACAGTGTTGCATTCCACCCTTGCTATGGTCAACAAGAATATCTCTTCTTTCCCCTGGTTAATCTGGACTTGATCAGAAGAGGGAGAACACAGAACAGAGAAAATTTTACTGCATCTGAGTGCGGTATTGTATTATTTACTGAGAAGGACTTTTCACTCAGTTGCAATTTTAAGGTAACAAGAGGACCTTGCCTTGCAAGAGTTCTTTTCAAGGATTTACAGGAAATTTCTAGATGACTGGCTTTACCAGCCCAACTTGCCAAAGCATGATGCACAAATATTTGCACTGAAAAAAATATATAAAATATATACACTGAAAAAAAAATCTTACATAAATTAATAGTATTTTTTATCCCTAAATTGTATGTTTATTACAAGGACAAAAAACATTTTTATAAAGAGTCATAATACTTTACCTGAGAAATTACTGTTATAAATGTATATGCAAGGAGGTATTTGACATATTTATGACTTTGGTTTGAGATATTGACTAGATTTGAGGGCTTTTTTACAGCCAGAAATATTGATGTATGACTTAGTTTATTACTTGATTGTAATAATTAAATTTGCATAACATTTTGAACACTTTAGTAGTCATTATTTAGTTTCCAGTTACTCAATACTACAAACTACAAAATCAACTGTGCAAAATATACTAAGGTCACATGAAAATTATGTTATATTTTAAAAATTAGAACTTAGACTTTTTTGTTTTTGTTTTTTTTACTGTATTTTTTTATAGGTCTTCAGTACATTGAGTGGAACACTAGCGATCAGTAATGAAATCATAACGGATTTAGGAGCTCAGAATAGCTTTGTCTGAGTTGTATTGTTTTACACGAGTGGAAGTATTTTGTATTCTATAAATGACAGGTTGCAATACACTTTCTAAAAACAGATTATAGTTTTAAAGCAAAGATCCAAGTATAAAAAACATATGTTGCTTACTACATCTCAAATTTTACAGGAAATCCAGGTTCTGATTAAATCTGGTGTAATTTTCTTTCTGATTTTAACATTATAAAGCAGAAAACAATTTTACTAAATAATCTAAAATTTATGAGACTGGAGATTCTTCCTTTACTAAAAATCCCCTAAACAATCAAAGAAAACAAAATGAAAATCAAAATATAGCCCACAAAACTGCTGAACAAAATTGTATCTATCATAATAGCATGGCAACATTAGCATTTTAATGTTGTGGAATTTATTGACAAGTCAGATAAAGAAAATGAACTACTTGTCTTTCTAAAATTTTAAGTGACTGATTCTTTAAAAAAGATCCTTTTAATACAGTACTTGAAGTGTCTTTTGGTGAAAGAAAAAGAATTGTAATCTTTCTTTATTTGATCAACATTTCTTCTGTTCCCAGAGGAAATCTCATTACCTATTTCTATTGGTTAAAAAAAAAGTACTAGAATTATGGCATTTAACTTGATGTGTGTACTGCAGATGCATCCAACAAGGTTGCTTACACTAAACAGGAAATAAAAAACTCAACTACTATAAAAAGTAAGTTTACTTTAGTCCATATTACTGATCCAATAAACATGATTTACAACTTCCTTGTCTGCATAATTGAATCAAGGTATTTGTTAGGCTTACTGTATTTTAATGATTTACAAATGTTACATACTATTTAGAAAAAAAAACCCAACTTTATTAAAAAAATAAAATTTTAATGTGGGGAAACATTATCACTTCTTTTCCTCCAGAGAAAAATAATCCAAAAGCATTTTTCAAAGTTACTTTCAGACTATTTTCCTTGTTTCGTGAAATGCCACTGGCCAAAATAATGTTGCACTTATAATGTAACTGTGGTGACATATTTGTAAAACAGCATGTAAGCACTTATAAAAGGATAACAACTTCCTTAAGTGCTAGTAAAAGAAGCTTTACTAAAAGAAGAGACACAGAGAGGTGCTAGTGTTCACATGTAACAGTAGCCATATCACCTATTTGTTTGCTCTCTTCTACGACTCAAAATTTTTCAGGGTAGGAATGGTTGGTGTCTGTTTGCTCCAAGCCAGTTTGGAACACTAAGAGTGCATCTACACTGTCATTTTGCTTTAGTTCAAAAATGTAATTTGAAAGAAAATCTTAGCATCAGTAGATCTAACCATAGAAAATTAACCTCAGGTTCCTGTAAGTACCCTTACAGCATGAGTGCTAAGTTTCTTAAGTGGAAAATACAGTGTTGGAGAACATCTGAAATGCCGTAATACATGGGGCCATTCTAGCAACTTGGAAGAAAACCTTTCAAAACACATAGAGTTTGAAGGATGGCAACACAAAAAGCTTAAAAATGTAATTTGCTCTTGCTGCTAACCCATAGTTTCTCTACTATTCTACCAGGATAACATCATTAATTCAGTCCTCTTGGTGATGACAATGCTTTGGGGAATAGCATGGCACCACTCAAATTCTGCACTCAGAAAATAAGCCTCTGATTTCTTATTGATATCTAATGGTATTTTCACTTTTCTATTCATACAAGTATATGAGGATGGGTAACATGAATCATACAAAGTGTCTAGAGCATACCTTGCTTCTAGATTAATATGGACATGTGCTTTCTTTGTAGCTGGTTAGCCCTATTTATGGATAACTTCTAATGAGAAAAAGCAAGAAATTAATGACTACAAACTTAGGACTACCAGTCCTTTAGGGTAAATTTAAAACACATAAGTATATATGATTGTATGCAAAGGTAGATCAAAATCAGTAGAATTAGACAAAATAGGCAAAATAAATCTGTATAGACATTAAATAGCTACAGGGGAACAAAAGCCTTTATCTTCATTGCACTCTTTTGAAACAAATTCACAGTGCTCTTATTTGAGTGGATCTGGCCGTGACCCTTTAGAGGAAATTAATATATGAGGAAACTAACTTCTTGATAAAAGTCTCCTACTTCTAGATGATAACTTCTAGATGATGCTGTGATAAGTAATATCTATACCAATATTTTTCAAATGTTCTAACCCCAGCCTTCTACTCTACTTTCTCTTAAGGGAAAACAGAGCCTTCAAGTACATTTCAAATCAATACATTTTCCTCATAAAGAAGTCATAACTATTAATAATAGAGGATGATACAAAATCAAGTTTAAATGAACATTAAAAATGCACTGAATGTAATTGATTTAAAGATTTTAATGAAATTTAAAAGGTATGTTTGATTAATAAAATCTTTAAAAGAAACATTTTGTTTCATTAGGAATTTTTAATTCCTAATGAAACAAATATAATAATAATTTTTGAAATTTAGCATTTCATTAGGAATTTTTCTGTGTCACACATGGAATGAGACTCATGTACTTTATGATAGCTGTCAGGTAGAGAAAAATCAATTGTTTTATAATTTCAGTATTTTCTCACATTCTTTTGTACATATGTGGGAAAGTGGGTGAAAGCTATATTGGTTCTTCTGTATCACACATCAAGACAAAATCTTTTGAAAGCAAAATACAAACATGCTGACCCATACCTGCTCCACACACCATTAAGTGAGTTAACTTCCCTGAAGACTCAAGACTGACTCCCTGCTCAGCCGAGTTAAGATCAGCTCTTATATCCACAAGCATCTGCTAAATTCTGGATGCTGAAACTCACCACTCCTTTTCTGAGCCAGTAAATTATTAATGACTGATACAAAATGCAAGATACCATGAAGAGAGAGTGAAAGAATGCCATAACAGGATGCTCAACAACTTTCCAGACATAGTTTGCTTGGAGGAAGTAGGTTGCAGGTTTAAAATCTCCAAACCAACTAAATTAGAAAGGAGCTACAAAGTGGGCTGTTCATGATCTACAGAATAATGATATCAATGTTATCTAATCCCCATGCCCTTATCCATGTGTTCTTTAAGCTTCTCAGATCTTAGCTTCCCTGTTCTGGTACGACTAACCACACTTTATACAACATCCTTGGAGCCACAGCTCTCCAAACAAAATAGAAACAGGAAAATCCCATGTATATAACAAATAATTTATATAGAGAACACAGGAGGATGACTAAATGAATTAGCCACAAAAGAAGGACAAGTAGGCATGCTGTGGTTTGACACATTTATTTGAAGAGAAAACAAACCACCACAGTTAAGGATAGAAATCAAAACAGGTTTATGCGAAAAAGGGAATGAGTGAGCTCATCTAACAGATAAAGCCTTCACACAGGTCAAAATTTAAAAATCAAATAATTGGTCAAATTGGCCTACCAGCACAGAGAAGGCAGACAATGGATTTTACTAATAACTTTAGCATTTTACTTGCTCCATAAAATGTGAAATATGGAGTGAAATATAAAGTGCAGCCTCAGCACTGAGAATGAACATGAACAGAGAGAAAAATCTTCTAATACATCAAGCTAACAATATGAAAAAATAACCATCAGGTTTAAAGATCCCTTTGTGTTCACCAATTCTAAAGGTCTCTCACGTAAATTCAAAACTTCAGACTTCAAATTTCGCAATACGAAACAATTTTGGAGATGATGGAAGAAAAGGAATTGGTTCTTCCAACCCAGCTCTAGCCCATAATGATACCATATTTCAAAGGAATCTTTGAATGTGTGTGTTGTACAATACAAATCTGATTAATTCAGTGTATCATTTTTTTCCCTGAAAGTCATCCTATCAATCATAGACAGAAAAGAACAGAACACAGATAAATACCTTATCTCCATGGTGACTGTTTAGTAGCATGGATATCCTGAATATTATACTCATTAGAGAACAAACAATAAGTTTACAACTCTCACTACTCTATGTGTGACTGTGCAGCACTTCTGTAGCACAAAGCATTGATTTAACCAGCCAGGGCAATATTTCTCCCACGGAATGAGATAATCAGTACTATAATTTAATTAAGGACCTTAGACTACAGCACATGAAGTAAAAGTACACCTTTTCCTAATATTTCCAGACAGGAAGACACAGAGGAAAAGTCATATTGGCAAAAAACAACCCCATAAACAGGCAGAATGAATGAAAAGAAGCATTCAAACTCAGTTTCATTTAAAATTGCCAAAATTTCTGGATTTATAAGGTTTTTAACTACATAGGTTCAACTTGGAAGAAACCAAAAACCAAAGCTTTCACCATGCTAGAATTATTTACTTTTGTTTTGCCATCTGCAACCTATTACAGTCTTTCTCTGGGCTACTTACTGAAATACATCTAATAGAGAAAAAGAATCACCTTTCTCTTTAATGTATTTTTCATGTCACATGCATTCCTAGTCTCTGTTTGTAGAGGCCACTGTGCAAGTCTGATTTCACTTCATAAGGATTATAGCTTTCAATCTGCTCCTAAAACAGACAGCTTTATAAAAAACCCACTAGATTTCAGGTAGGGTAGGGGATGGAAAATGTCCATCGCTCACAAGGTCAATTTTGCTTTTAACTTTCCTGATTAAAACCTCTAAACAGATACTGCAGTAAAGACAGAGGTTTGTAATGACAAAGCAGACCCAAAGAGCATTTGTAGATGGGCAAATTTCCACAAGCTCACCTGGTGTACAAGAGTAAAAAATGAGATGGCTCACAGTGACAAGAGTCTTAGACAAAGAAAAAGTGTTGAAAATCATGCCTCATTATAAATCAATTTATGGCATGTTTCTCATTACAAAATTAATTTTACAGTTTGTTTTAATTTTTAGTATTATGAAGCATAAGTTATTTTCACAATGTCAGCATCACAAGTGCAGCCTCAATTAAAAACTCACAGAAAGAGCTGCCACTAGAGAATCAGTCACTAAACAAAGATATCATCAATTTAACATCTCTACACTTTGTCCTTTGATAATCTCTTACACTGTAAAATCAATGTGGTAAAGATTCTGGATACTGAGTATCCCAGGAACAAAAGAGGATAATTTGGTTGCACTATTTAAAGATTTACATAGCGGTCTTTTTGCATCTACCTAAGAACATCCCAAAACCACAGGTGGATGAATGAGGATGTGCTATCACTGTGCGTGCTCCCATTGAAAATTACTTTAGAAAGCAAGAGTATTATCCTAGTCACCCTCAGGTGCTCTCTAGGCAATGCATGCTACTTGCAGTTATGGAAGAGTGGCCTGAAGAGGCTGTTCAGCTTCTCACCAGAATCTTACCAGTACAACACACTGAAGATGTACTTTTGCAGAGAAACCTGAAGGACTGGGCTATTGAAAACCTCTACTAAGCTTTCAATCAAAATTATGCTGTGTTAAACACGTCTATGTATTTTTCAAAAAATCTTCTTTGTTATGAATTATGGTAACTTCCTTTTTAAAAATACCCACTCATTGTATCCCAAGAGAATATATGAAATTTTCAGAGAAGTAGCACAGAGCAGCTACCGAGAGAAGGTACCTAGTGAAAACGAACATTGAGGTTCCTGTCTTGGAGTTTGTGTAGTACACAACACAGATCAGGGAAACTTCAGCTGCAGAAAGTATATCACATTAACTTTGAAACAATTTTTGTTTAAGACAGCCAACTGTATGCATTTGTATGGTGTTCTGCCATGTGGAGAAATACAGAGGACACAAGTTCAACTGTTCAAATTTTTCATCACTAGGAAGCTTCGTGCCTGAAAAATAATTCAAAAGTTTCACAAGACGATCTACCTTAGAGCAAGGTAATAATAAATGCACTTTACAAGTATTTGCACGTCCACAGTTGTACACATGCAGCTTACAAAACCAAACAAAATACTGTCCCAGTAGCTGACTTCAAGATTCATGACTTGGGATTTTTATGATGTGGGAAAAGCCACTTTATTGTGCAAGACAAAATGGAGGCAGCTACCTGAACCAGTTATTTAATACCCATCTCACGCCCCTCTTGTATTTCTGAATATATTATTGTCATGGGGTAGCTTCACCTTTAAGACAGAGTAAAAAGAGGGGAAGTTGGAGATGGCTGTTTTCCAGGAAGGCTCACAGAAACAAGTGAAGAAGATTTCTACCTTTGAATAACTTATCCTTAAAAATAGCATCCCTGGACTCATTTGACCCATGCACACCTCGGAGTAGTGTACAATGGGAGGAGTGGACTCTAGAAACTCCATAGATTGGCAGAAAGAAACTTCTGTTTCTCTACGGGGACTGATGAAAAGACTCTAGAAATTGAGACTGTTTTTGACCACCAAAATTCTAAAATTTTTTGTCTCTATGTTGTTATGTGTACAAAGAAATAGTCAAGTAGTGAGAAGTAAAAGGGTTTTCTGAAAGTTTATTCTGGTATTCTTATTCTAGTAGTTTGTTAATAAACTGTCTTTATTCCTTTTAAGTTTTAAGCCTGTTTTGCTCTTATTTTAATCCATATCTCACAGCAAAAAATAAGTAATTTTTGTTACTGGTTTAAAACCACAACAATTATACACTTATTTTTTAGAGCTAAAATTTTTCAAAAGTCAAAAAGGACAACAACAGAGGAAAAACACAATATATACTTCAATAGATGAGAAGTATTCCTGAGCATGTCAATTTCTCAAAATTTTCTCTAAAAATTGTCCATGCAGACTAGTGGGGTTCTTTTGTGTAGATGTCATACATATATTGGCTTAAAGCACCATATTACTTAACAAAAAACAAGACAAGTATGTATACTTCAACCACCATTGCATGAGGTAGTTCAGAAGGTAGTAGTATTTCACTCAGAGAGTTACAATAAATGCATCTGGGTTCCAAAACAGAAGTTTCTAGAACTTCCATTCCTGCAAAGTAACTGTTGGAGTGTACAGAAAGGGGAGGTAAGCAATAACATCCAAACCAGGAGAATCAGAACTTTAATTTATACATTTTAAATTTAAAGTGGTTTTTGTTCTTGTTTTTTTTTTTTAATCTCCTTAAATATCAAAAAATTTGAATTGTTTCATAGAAAGAAGCCTGAGGTAATACAGCATAACAATGACAAGTTATTCATTTGAATGTGAGGACGTGGTTCTGATTGTGTGAATAACCGCTCTCAGAGACCTAGTCTTCTGGATGTCCAGGTTGTTTGCCTTTATGAGACCTGTCCTGCTCACAGTCAATGAAGTGTCCAGGAGCACATCAAATAACTGAGTAGCTGAGGCTTAAAGGACAGAAACTGTAACAAGAATGTAGTTTTAGAACAAGAATAAAACATGTGGTATTAAGACTGGAAAAAACATATCTCAGTCTATCCATCTTTTTTTTTTCTCCCCTCTCTAGAATTAAGCTATATTTTATCCACATGCAATATATTGTATGGTTTTACTAATTCCTGATCCAAGGAGAGAAGCTATTACATTCTGTAACATTGAAAATACTGTCCGTGAGATTTTTATTTCATCAAACGCGTTTTATACCTACATATATAAAACATGGACAACAATCACTGGTAATAATTTAATATACATTTGGTCAGTAGCTAATAATAGTAATAATAGTAATAATAGTAATAGTAATAATAATAATAATAATAATAACAGTAATGACACAAAAACTAAGAAATATCTATTGTGTAGCTTTTATCTGAAAGACTCAAGAAAAAATTTAATTTTGAAAAAGCTTTTCAGTCCGCAAACTGCTGTTTTGTAAATTAAACTTTTACATATGTTATTCTGATGAAATGAGCTCTCAAAAGCATTTAAAATGATATCGAGTTCATATTTTGAAGTAATCTAGTCTTTTATAGCACCTAAAAGAGAAAAAACAATGTAAAATATGTGGTTGGGATTTACTTTACTAACCCACTTACGTTAAACATATCTTTTCTGATCAAATCCTGTATGTTTTACATGCATCAAAAAATAATTACAGCAACATATTAATATCACTAAGAGACTTGATACAGGTACTCTGAGGAATAGCATTACTGCCATAACTCAGGTCTTGTTATCTCTGGGAAAAAAATAGATATTGTTACAGCAGTAAAAGTATACAGTATGTGTCTAATCAAGAGATGAATTTTAAATAAATCCCTTAAGAGGTCTCAAGCATAATGAACTTAATGAAAATTAACACAGTGTGAAACCGAGCAGAAATAGGAATCACAGCATAAATCAGTGCTGAAGCTGGAAGTCCTTAGAAGCTTATATTATAATTTTGAAAACAATTATCTTAAGAGGTCTTAATAACAAAAAAAAAAAAAAAAAAAAAAAAAGCCAAAACAGTAAAGCTATTATAGCCATTCTCTGGAGTGCTCCACTTCACCTTGTTATTAAATTGCTAAAACACAAATAATGCACTTTGGGCTGTATGACCTTCATATTTGTTAAGATGAACTCTCTCCATTTTAAAGCAAGGTCACCAAGCAGGATTCAATTTAGAAGCAAAGAGGTTAAGCAACTTAAACAATACATTCAAAAATAATTCCATCAAGGTAAAGATTAATCTTAATTCTGAGTGTGCTGGTTTTAATACCAGTCCATAAATTCAACTTTAAATAAGCCACTCCCCTTCCCTTTTCCAGTAAGGGAGGGGCAAAGCAGAGACTTGTGTTAACAATTTACTGAAAGCACAAAGCAGTAGGATAATGCACACACAGTAACAACAGCACTAGTCATGGCAAGTGCACACAAAACCAAAGATATTTTACCTAGAGAAAAGGTGTTCACTCCTGGGAACAAAAAACTCCAAGATGGTGGCTGCTTCCCACAGGTCCTGTGTGGCTTTCCTCAAAGGCATATGGCAACTGCTCCCACACACTGCTCATGTGGCTGTCAGGAGCAAAAGCAAGGTGGCAGGGGAGATACCGTGGCTAGTGTTTCCCACCCATCAGACTGAAACGAAAAAGCATGACAAACAAACGCTGCGAAAGCTGGGCTATCTGAGTCAGGCTGTGCCACTGCCCGCTGAGCTCAGTTCTGTGCAGGTGCCTGTGAACTTGTACCCCTCCACCATGCTGGAGGTTGTTCCCAAGCCTTGCTGCCGCTTTTTCAACTGATCTGCTGTGCTCCCTTTGGCTCAGCTCAGCTTGGCCCAGCTGAGGTCTCCTCTTGGGGTCAGCCCTACCAGCTCTCTGCCTGCAGCAGTCTTTGTGCTGGTGCTGTTAGTTCAGCATAACTGTCAATTTGCACCTTTGCTGCTTTGCCCTTCAGCACCATATCCTGCATCCTGTTGTGGAGAAAACATGAGGGGAACTGGTGGTGGAGGCAGGGGACAGGGCCAAAGGGCCTGACTTTGGAAGGAACACCTTCCCACTGGAGAGACAGAAACAAAATGGTGCTGACGTCCATGGGGTGGTCTCCTTCACATCTGAAAACCATGCCCCCCATCAAGTGATTAAGTGGTACAGAATAACAATGTAAATGCATGCACACCATGCTGAAGTATTTCCAGGCAATGATAGTCTCCTGTCAGTTTCCATTTTCCATAGGACCCAGACACTGGCCATATAGGACTGTTAAAGGATGAGTGAGCCTTGCTGACCACTCCCTGGCTGTCCAGGACCAATCTCACACCTGGGGTTCAGAGTCCTGGCTGGTGGTGTTATCGATGGTGCACTGCTGTGGGAGTGCTTGGTATATGTTCTTCAGCCCTCAGCAGAAGGATCCTCTGAGAGAGCAGACAACGTATTCAGCTATTTAATTTCCTCTGTCTCCACAGCAGCTCTCCCAAAAGCCCACCAATGGCCGTTTGGGGTCTTTAAAATACCCTCTCCTGAGGTAATCTCTGCCAAGAGTGCACAGGGCCTCTGGGCCAGTCACAATGGGGTGTTTTTGCCATTCATTCCCTGTCACATTCACTTCAGCTTCCACAACAGTCATGTGTTGGGATCACCCTGTCACCCCAGAAACAGAGATGGATTCTGCCCCTATATATCTTGATGGCATCAGAGTACATCGTGTGCTCTGGGGTCAACTACAGCCTTATATTCAACTCACAATCATCTAGGAGCAGAGCCAATTGGAGGACAAATACTCAGTACTGTTTATCTTCTCCTCAACAATACCTAAGTTTACTCGTATCCCTTGTTTACTTTTGACTAATTTCTCATTTATAATTTTATTTTCCTTTACAAAAGTCTCTTGAGGAGTTGTGCTAGTAACCCAACAAATTTCTTTAAAAGTGTTTTTCTTAATCTTCTGTTTATTATAATCCATAATAATATATGGATTATTCTACTGCCAGATAGAGAACATTAAAGCCTTTAAGATCTTGAATTTTCCTTTGCAAAAATCATTCAAGATTTTGCCCATAATTTGTTTATTCAGACATAATAAAAATATGAGATTGTTATTCATTTGTTCCTATGCAGTTTTCCTAGCTGTGCAGGTTCCCTACTAGAATAATTCTATATATTAAAATGTTCTACCATATGTTAGTAGGCAGCTCCTCCTATGCTACACTAACTTCATTTAAAACAATTTTTGGCAAATTCAGTGCCTACAAATTCCCATGCAACTTCCTCAAATCCATGCAGTGTAGCACAATTCTGGGCCATATTCAGACCTGTACAAGTCTAAAGGTACAAATCCCTTGAAGACAGTACATTTTCATTATAAATTATTCAGCTCTCTTTCTCCCCACTCAGTGACAAATCAATTACTACAATTTCATCACTTAATTACCTTTAAAAATATTCTGCATTCTACACAAATATTTAAACAGCTCTTTTTGTTGAAGAAGCAAAATATAATATAAAAAGATTTTACTCTCCTGTGCTGTCAAATCTGGCACCCTTCAAAAAGCTCTATAATGATACATCCACTTAAAGTGAATTAGATCACCAAGAACCCAACATAATACAAGAAAAAAAAAATCTAAACTATTTTGGGTTCCCTGTACTTGTACATCTAGCTCTCCTAGCTGAGATATAATAAACCCACAGAAAATGTATTCTGTGTCTCTCCTGTTCATTTTATTCCTACTACAGTTATCTCTAAAAAGTGTCTTAAATCAGTCTCAGTACACTGAAATTTATTACTGAATATAGCACTTTAGTGCATGCATCATGGTTGTGGTTTTAAATAGTACCAGCAACAAATATCAGACTGCTTTATATTCCTCAGAAATCTATGCACATTTCTACTAGAAAATAAGATGATACCTGCCCAATTAAAAAAAAACAAAAAACCAACAAACAAAAACCCCACAAAAGCATCCATCTTCTATTTCTAACAATCAAAAATGGATCATATTAAGTTTTCAGCTGCTTTCAGTATAATGCTATCATGTATAAATCGTATTAAGGAAACCAGTCATTCTGAGATTTGTCTTGTTCTGGGTTTTTGGGGAGCACTGTCTGTATAAAATCTGCTCTTCAAATGAAAAATGAAATCCTTCCAGTATCTAGAACTTAACTGAATGACAAAATAAAGTTATATCTAGCAGGATTGGGCTTGATTTTAGTTACTGAACACTTTAACTTCTTCAGTGCTCTCTGCTACATCCCAATGTACCATTTTAGGAGGTAACACACTTAAATGATTTTAACTAAAACTATGTCTAAGAAAACAACAGTGTATTCAGAGTGGGATTTAAATATGTTCGACTATTGTCCTTAGAGAGATTTAATCTGCGTAATGCAGGTGCAAAGCATCCTGTCTTTTATTTTACTCCAAAGTTTAAATGTTTCCTCTAGAGTTTTAACATTATTGTGGCATCAATTTCTAACAAATACAAAGTACCCTACCTTTAAAAAAAAATGGATTAATATAAGGCATAATGCTAAAGTATGTGTCAAGTGTAACCTTTATAACTTTGCTTGTCAGGTTTTTCCATTAGAGACCTCATAAGCAGCCCCTGCATATCAGTCACAGTGTACCCTGACAGGTTTAACCTTCCCAAGTGGCTGAATACACCATCTTCACTGCAGCCTATTGACCAAAGCAATAAGCCATTCTGTATAGTGTATTAAAGTCATTTTCCACATGCTACCTCAGCACGACCCATTGTTCATGCTGGCTCCTGCTGACCATGAAAACCTGCACTCCACACTAAATTGCTACACTTTACACCGTTACACCAGTTAAGCAGTAAGCCCCCTACTGAATTGTTTTTTTTCTCTTCATAGTCTAAAAAGCACAGCGATTATCACAAATGCTCAAGATATGATTTTAGACTGCAAATAATAAAAACCAACCCTGCAAATAATTTAAACACTTAAAATATATGCTGACTGTGGAAACTTTTTTTTTTGTTATAATTCACCAATCCTTTGTTCATAGATATCTAAGGGTGGCAGGCCATCTGTGCAAGCCTGAGAAGCCCTGGGCACTCTGTGTCAAAGGTTGCATTTCAGCCCCATGAAATTCACGCCGTCTCTGCTGAAATCAGCTTTGTTGCTAGACCCTGTGACAAATGAGTCCAATCTAGGCTGAATGCCCTTGACTTGACCCTGGCCAGTGAAAACAATAGGGCAGACTCAGCCAGTGGAAAAGATGTTCTGCACTAATGAACCCAGCGGTGGCCACAGGTCAGTTAAAAAAGAGGGGATAATGTTCAATCTTTTCAGGTGCACATTTATAATGAGAGAAGCACACAATCCCTTTCAGGATGGAGCACATATAACAAAGAAAGTATTTGTACACTCATCAAGGCTAATGGACCCTGAGGGTACAATAGGAATATGTTTTTAATTTAATCTTTATTGAATGACCTTACACACTTCATTTTCTCTGCACGGCACCATGAAATGGACGCACTCTCACTAAGTTCAGTGCTGAAAACAGATGAATATAAAAATGACCACTGCCTGCTGGGTATGCAGATTAATTTTCTTCCTTTATTTTCACCTTTGTCCACCCTGCTGCTTGCTCCTAACACGATTTCTTATGGCAATTTTTCTGCTATAAAGACTTTTTTTAGCTGCCTACAGTTACTGTACCATTTCCAGCATGGGATACTGAGAAGAGAAAGGGTGTCTGGTACATACATGTTTAAAGAATTTTTCATCACATGTTGTTTCTCTCTGCTGAGGGAGAGGAGTCCTGCCCCTGTTTCACTATGGGGTTCCTTCCACAGGAGATTGTTCTTCCTGAATTTCTTCAATGTGAGTCCATTCCATGGGGAACAGTCCTCCACAGATTGCTGTAGCATGGGTCACTCTTGCATGGGGTGCTGTCCTCCAATGTGGGGTTGTTTCTCCACAGGCCTCCCACAGGGTCACAGCTTTCTCTCAGGCATCCCCCTCCTCCAGTGTGGGGCATCTCCACGGGCTGCAGGATCACTGCACCTGCATGGATCTCCATGAGCTGCAGGGGCACAGCTGTTTCACCATGGTATTCACCACAGGCTGCAGGGGAATACCAGCTGCATCTTCTCCCCCTCCTTCCCCACTGACCTTGGTGTCTGCCGTAGTTCCTCTCGCATGTTCTTACCCTGCAATTTTCTGGCTACAATTTCATCTGCATAATAACATCTTTTTTTCTCCTTCTTAAATCTGTTATCACAGAGGCATTACCATAGTTTCTAGTAGGGCCAGCCTTGACCAGTAGCACATCCATCTTTGGAGCTGAGGATTGTCTTTGCTGGACATGAGGGAAGTTTTTGTCAATTTCTCACAGAAGCAACCGTTGTACCCCTCCACCTACCAAAGCCTGGCCATACAAACCCAAGAAAAAAAATATGACTTTTCCCTAGTGTCTCCTCCTAATGTGTCATGTTTTTGCAAAAGGAAGCCTCTTATCTCTCACTGCTTCTGGTACAGACCACAGACATATTTTGGCATTTTTAAATGAATGCATGTGAATGCAACTGCACCAGGCCCTACCAAACTTCTTCCTATATTCTGTTAATAATTTTGTTGCAACACTGTTCCTTGTTCCATTGCAGTCTGGTTTGAATTCAAACATACATCAACTTCATGCAAACTTCTAAAATTCATTGGAAGACACTCCTAGAACCTAAGTGTCAGTTTCTTTATGTATATTATTCCCAAAAGTGAGGGAGGAGAAGTCCTTGTCATAAACTAAAGCATGCCCTGAAAAAGTCTTCCATAAATTAAAAACACAGTTGCCAACACAAGTTGCATAAAAGTGTACAGGTTATAATGGGATTATAAATTTATTTTCCTGTAAAAAAGTTTAACTGGTATTGAAAGGTGGCGAGAAAAAATACTAGATTTTCTTACGCAATTCCAAGACCCAAATCCTCCAAAAAATCTCCTCTCAATACAACCCTGTATGATAATTTCGTGCATGAAAACCAATCAAAGTAAAAGCCACCTGAGCTCCTGCTCAGACAACTACACCCCCATGTGCAATTGAAAGGGGTTCTACTTGCAAAAGAATGAACAAATAAAGGTAAATAAAATCTGGTTGCTTACAAAAAATAACATCTGCATTTCCTCTTTCCTTTTCTATAAAGGAAGGAGACGTCTGGGAGTCTCAATTAAAAAGATTGATTACTTATCATTTTACAGTGATGCCTAAGGATCCAGGCAAATCCCATTTTTTTAAGTACTCTGTGAGCACAGAGATTCAAAAGACAGTCATACCTAGAAGGACTTACAGATTGAAGAAACAAGAAAAATATATATATAAAAAAATGCAGTACAGCTACATGAAGTGATTTACTGAAAGCAACCCAATAGACTAATAATAATTAATAGAATATAAAGGTCAGCAGGACTATGGCAATGATCATGCCCCTGCACTCAGCAGTGGAGCAGCTGCATCTTGAACACTGTGTTCAGTTTTGGGCTTCTCAGGGCAACAAAGACATTGAGGTGCTGGTGAAGGTCCATAGAGGGGCAATGGAGCTGGGTAAGGGTCTGGATCATGAGCAAGGTGAGGGAGCTGAGGGTATTTAGCCTGGAGAACAGGAGGATCAGAAGAGATCTTTTCACTCTCTACAGCTACCTGAAAGGAGATTGTAGCCAGGTGGAGGTCAATCTTTTCTCCCAGGGAACTAGGGAATGTGGCCTCAAGTTGCTCCAGGGGAGGTTTAGATTGGATGTTAAGAAAAAATTTTTCATGGAAAGGATTGTCAAACTTCAGAACTGGTTTCCCAGGGAAGTGTGGGATCATTGTCACTGGGGGTATTTAAATGATGGGACATAGATTAATAGCGGGCTGGGCAGTGCTGGGTTACTGGTCAGACTCGATGAACCTGAAGCTTTTTCCATCCCATATTCCATCCAAAATACTGCTATAGTTTAACAGTGTTTTTTCATGTTTACCATCTCTGTCTTTTCTTACAGCAAACATGGTAAGACACAGGTATATCATGGTGCAGTACAAATGCAGTCCAGCCATGTTTAAAGATGTGCACAGAACTATTCCATAGATTCTTCCCATGTTCAGCTACAGGATTGACTGATTTTGATAACTAAGAAAATGTAGCTACATAATCCATGAAGAACAAGGAGTATCACAAATTACATTAGGCTTTTGAGAACAATGTACACAAGAAAAGAGAATGAAGGAGAAACTTAGATGTCTGATTCCTGAGGCTGTAAATCAGAGGCTGGCAGTGAAACAGAAATGCAAGAGAATTGTATAGATCTGATTAGAAAGTAGTTTTTTTATTTGGAGCACTCATGTATTATTGGGTTGCCCATAAAATCAGACTATGAGCCTAAATAGGAATTGGATTTTGCATTTGTTTAGGTAGATCATTCAAATGAGCTCTCAGTGCTCAAGCAGGAAACAAGATCTTCACTTTTGCATAATACACAGTGTTTATGATAGTCCCTTAAATAATCAAAAGAATTTACACAACTAAATAAGAATTTTAACACTGAGAAAAAGGTCATAAGGTAATTGTGGTAGAGATAAATCTGGGTCTTGTGTGTAGAAACAGTAATTAAAGCTGTGAAAACAGATGAGGTTATTGAGAAGAACATATAAAAGGCTGCACATCAACATGGCCACACAACCTCCCTGACCTTCCCTCAATGCTAACCAAGTTGCTGCAGAAATCAATGATTTCAGAATTCTGTAGTCCCACCAAAGCATATGTCTCTTATTATGAAAAGAAAGCAGTTTTACTATTTCCACACTCACACAACCAAATACTAACCCCCACCCTGATCAAAAAAAAAAAAAAAAAAAAAAACCAAAAAAAAAAAATTGGGACCAAATGGCAGGAATATGACATTAAGCCCAGTGCAAAAATATCAATTAGAGAAACTTGCAGAAAAGTGAAGACACAGAAGCAGACCTTTGACCTACTCTTAAAGCACTACTATAGCAGAGCTCTGGAGCAAGAAAGAAAGGATTTGTACATTTAAGATGCTGAAGTGCCTTAGCAGATGAACATCAGAGCCAAAACAGAGGCAATTTTGTTTGGCAGGGAATTGCTTTTAAAAGTAACTCTTCAAAACAAGGTTTACTGTACAGTAAATATACTTAACATTCTTTGATACAATGAGAAATTCAAAATTTCCTTTTGCTTTGCTCTGCAGTTTGATTTTATCTTCATTCACAATACACAGATTACACTGTGCTGTGACAGCCTGAGTCAAACTTGTCTATAGCTGTGTCTTAGAAGCTCACAGTATGTTATTATTAAATCTCATGGATGAAAATGAAGCCTATTATTTCTACATCTAAATGGTGTATTTGAATATGTGGACTCAGATTGAAACTGTGTGACTTTCAGAGTACAAAACAAAACCAAAGACTCAATCATTGGCCATTTCTCTATATGTACTTACTTAGTTGTGATTCAGTTTTATGGTTTTTTGTTGGTTTTTTTTACTTTTCTGAGTAAACCAGGATGCACAGTCTATGAAGCAAGAAAAGATTCAGTCTAAGTTAAGATGTTGGTCATGGTCATATAAGAGATGCTTGGTGTACGCATTTATTTTACAGTCCTGAGAACATAATTGATTTCTACACATGTATATACAAAGATATAAATAGATACAAGGATATTAGAACGGAATATAAATCAGATATCTTATTCATAATCGGCTTTCAACAAAATTTGATTATCTCTTCCTCTTTATCTCCCTTAAATTTATGACTGCACTTTCTCACCAACTGAAATATTGTTCCCTTTCCCATCATGGATGGGCAGTTTCTACTACTTTCAGTTCTACATGAAGTAGAGTAAAAACCAGTCACTGCTGCTGCAGGATTTTTTTTGTTCTTCATTCATGTCCAAACATTCACATTAGTATAAGAATCATTCAAATATAGGATTACTAATCTTAAGTAGGTATCAGCGTTACCAAAGCTTGTAGATAGTATTGGAAATTTTGAGTCGCTGAAACTTTTCAGTGCTTTTGATGATAATTTAATTTTTTCCTTATAATTATTTTGTTTTGAAACATAAAGATGAATTTTAATTAATATGTCTAAACTTTACATGCTAACTTCATAGTTCTTTGCATAATCCTTATTTTCCCCACTTAAAAAAACCAAGGAAAAAACCGAAAAAAACAGAATAAGAAAAGAAAAAAAAAAGAAGGGAAAAAAGCAAACTATATCTATTAAATCTTCCCAAGGTCATTGCCCTGTGTCTTTTTCTGCTCCTCAACAAAGTACTCATTTTTCTTAGCTTCCTGTCAGTGTGCCATGATATCCTTCACATCTGCCTGTGCCTTTGCTTTTATTAACAGAAAATACAGCCATAGCTTTAGTGTCATGTGTACTATAAAGACAGGATTTTCAAGAGATTTGACAACTCTCATATTTTCCAAAGTATTCTCTATGTAACACAGAAACCGTTTATTACTGCTAAGTAGTGACTGTCTCTCCAGCTTGAATAATGAAGTCCTCTAGGTCAGTATTTTCTACAAGGATGCATTTAAGGAAGAATTCCTTTGCAGTCCAGCACTAAAACAATGGGTGTCATAATAGAAATCTATGAATTATCAATCTTAGATACCACTATAATCAATCTAATTCTTTGGACAATGAAAATACAATATGTTGTTGTGTTAAACCAAGAATTTTCTTTTTCCAAAATGTTTATAAAAAACATAATAAAATTATTTATAGAGGCTAGCTGTGCTGTGCAAGGTAGGATAAATTTAACCTTCTATGAACAGTGCTTTCAGCTGCCAGAGATCTACATCTGTAAAACAAATTTCCACACAATGCAGTAACATAGTTTTTGAGAATTATACAGTACCCAAAAAAAACATTAGGAACTTTCTGTGCTTCACAGTACTTTTTCTATAAAAAATTCCCAGATTTACCACAATTAAAAAAAAATAGTTATCATTAACTAACATACAAAAGGTTTTTATTTCTATCCCAAAATTATGCAGTTCTTGAAACAAGAACTTTTATTAGGTCATTTTCACAAAATTATGGAATACAAAATATGAGAATAAGCTTTCATACAGATAATTAGAAAATAACTGATGCAATTCTACAGAAGATGCTGTAAGCAGTATCCATCATAGACACTGAATGAGAAATACACCAACCTTGCAGACATCTTGAGTAATCCTGCAAAATTATATTATGCATATACTTAAGCCTCTTTTTTTAATCTTAGAGGATATAGATAGAGATAAAGGATTGAGATAGATATCTTGGAGGATAGAGATTTTTAATAACAGTTGTTAAACGTTTGATATATTCAGTACGTTACATATCACTTTATTTTAGTTAGTACTCTACTAATGCAGAACAGAAAACAAAAAATTGATCACAATCCCTTAGTTTTTTGCTCGTATGCTATTTGGACTTGTTCTCTATCTGCAGTAAAGAAAACCAAAATGTACAATAGTGTCTTGGTTTGAAAGACAGGTGTCTATTAAGGAAGGTAGGACCCTCCTTTGGAATGGAAAATGTAAACCCCTGCTCAGAATGACTATAAATTTGAAATGAGGGGTTTTCAGGCAGGGATATGAGAACAGCAATATAATTTCTTTGCAGGTGTGCAGAGGCAGGCAAACACAAGAGCGGCTCTGCAGGGCCCAGGCCCAGAGCCAGGCCCCAGAGCCCCCACCCGGCCGCCCGCGTGCTCCCCTCGCTGCACTTCCGGGCACGGCCGCCGGGGGCGCTGCTGCTCCCGGCGGGCAGCGCGGCTGCGGGGATTCCGCCGCGCCGGCAGGGGGCGCTGTGCCGCGGGCGCGGGGAGCACGCGGTGATGGCGGCTCGGCCCCGCTGGGAAGGGCTGGCAGAGAGGCTTTGCTGCACGAACCCTGGGGCAGCTGCCCAGCAGGACAAAGAGGGGCGAGTCCAGGATCCCGGGCACCCGAGCAGTCTCTCTTTCAGTGAGGTAGGTGTTAATAAGGTCCCAGCCTAATGGCTGCTCTTTGGAGCAAAGGCTCACCCACAGAAAGGAAGGAGCAGTGCGGGACTGGGCTCCAACAGTGACAGTGAATTCGCCCCGCAGTAAACAACTTGGCCATCCTCATCCCATGCCAAGAGCAAGAGGGAGCAGCTTACCCCAACACTGTCATTTACCTGCCCACTTACCTGGCGGTATCTCCCACCTCGGAAAGAAACATCCAGAGAAAAAGAAGTATAGGCAGATGCTACACTCCTCTCCCCAACTTGGCCACTTTTGTTTTTCTTAAGTACCCATAAGTACTCAGTAGTTAGTTTCCTAGCAACTTATGGGAAAAAACTTTATAAGTGAAAAAGAAAGAAATCCAACCCCTAACAAATAGTCATAAGATGGTCAAAATTAATTTGTAAGTCTGCATTGAAGTAAACTCTGTTGTTTCTAGTTTTAATTATATGGGACAGTGTAAAAGGAGTGCTAAAATCAAACAATAATTAAAAAGTTTTGAAACAAAAGTACTGGATGAGTGTTGAAATTGTATCTAAAAGCTTTATTGGTATGCTTTTAAGTCTAAGCCTAGTGTAGCTGCACAGCATTCTCTTCTGTGTGATTCATATTCAGGAGCCAGATTCTCCTCCCAGTGCAACAGAAATACATTCTTCAGTTTTCATCAGGCGTAAACAGGCTGGAGGAAAAACGTGTACATGGAATACGAGGAGAACTGAGAACGGAGGAGAGAGGTGCTGGTCATTGGATTCCTCTAGCATGATCAGACCAACTAGACCATTTTTGGCCACAGTGTAAAGCTGTTCTAGTATCTCAGAGAACAAAGATTTCTTCTATTTGCTTGTAGCTTCTACTCATAGAATAGCTAAAGACCCACAGCAAACGCTCAGTTTCTGACATTCTTTGCACTGCTTCCTCCACATTTCTTTTTAGTCATATTCTTCCCCAAGTAGACCCATTCTAAGAGGGCTAAACTCTTAGCATCACTAATGTTAAACATACTACAACTACATGGGAGAAGCTAGTGCTCTTCTGAGTAACTGAAGTAAGTAACTGAGTAAGTGCAAAGGAGCTGCTGTTCTTCCTTTCTCAGAGTCAGAAGAAGCTATCACTAAGATAAGGCAAAACATGACATTAGCTTATTTTTTGATCTTTAAAATGTATTACAAACTTATCTCCCCAGTCTGCACCTCGTGCAAGTCACTTGTGCTGTACAGATGTGCAAATTGACCTTTGGAACTTAAGGGACTCACGGGCACAGAAGAAATATGTATCTTAATCAGAGTTAGATTTCAGGAGACTCCTGCTTGAGCCTTTGTTCATATTTTGATACTTTTCAGTATGAATAAATGATAGGTTTTCAAGAATAAATGTGAGAATGAATAAATAAGAGACACAATCATAGCCCAGTCCTGATTCACCCCCAAAGCTTGCTCATTCTACTTGGTACATTTTCAAGAATCTTAATAGCTCAGAACAAATGTGGTTTTAAATGTACACTATTGAGAAAATTCAGGTTTTCCTGAAGACTGTGAAGGAGAACCTGCACAAAGTATCCTTTTGCTAGTTGACTAGAAACAATTTAATGTGGAGGCCTAGTGTTTTCTTCTCTATTTTCTGTTTATGAAGGAACTACCATTGCAGAAGATTAGGCTTACAGAAATTGCATCTACGAAAGGGTTTGAAATGCAGACGAAATGCACACAAGTGTATTGGGCACCTACACTGATGAATACATATTCAT
This sequence comes from Poecile atricapillus, assembly GCF_030490865.1. NCBI lineage: Eukaryota > Metazoa > Chordata > Aves > Passeriformes > Paridae > Poecile > Poecile atricapillus. The sequence continues at coordinate 82,547,743 of NC_081289.1, read as the reverse complement.
TCTACTGGAAATTCAAGTGGTTGAAACAGTAGCCTTTGTCTGGTTGAAGTTCTTGTTCATCTAAAGATAATCAAGTACAGTGATATCACTGCAAAACTGAAGGCTGAAAAATAAACAGAGAAACAGTCTACTTGCTCCCTAACATAGAAACACACATTTTGTAAACAACTTCACATTAGTTTGTTTCTTCCTTCACAGCACAAATGTCCTAGCAAGACAGCTCCAGATTCTGCTTTCTGTTTCCCAGATCTTCAGTGGCCTCTTATGACAGACACAAGAAGTATTTTCTCTTCTCAAGGAACAGATCTTTGAGTGAACATAAAAAATTTTCTTTCTCTGATGAAAGTTAGCCAAATACCCCCTAACTGAAATCCATCAGGTAATGTCATCTGCTTTTGCGAAATGCAGGTTAGATATGTAGTTTTCTCTCACTTTGTCAATTCTGGAAAATTTGAATTAACCTGCATAGTTTATAATTGTTTGGTCTAAAATTGTCAGCTCCCCTGCTCATGGGGGTGGGGTACAGTGGGCAACTGACTGTTCAGACAAGTGCTACAAGAGGAAGTGACTCAGAGGTTACTAATATACCCAAAACAATGATGAAAGTATCACAAAAATTTACAAATTGGACTGACCATTATAATTTATACGAATTTTTGTTGAAACTACTATATGAAGTACTGCTTCCATGAAGTACATTTCAGGCTGCCTGATTCCTGAGGAAGAAAAAGTCACATGGAATTAATTTTAGTTATTTATAAAGCATCATTTAACTGTAAGATAGTATTTATAAAGAGATACTCTTCTTTTCTTTAGCTTCAAAGCAGTAGTTTCCAAGAGCTATAAGACCCTAAATGTTTCACAATAGAGTGTAATGGTATTCTGTAAAGACTATTAAAAAAATTAAAGAAAAACCTCAAAAGATTGATTCAAAACTTTTGTAAAAATACCTACCATTTTCTAACCACAAATTTACAATGCAGTAAATAACATAATCAATCTGTCAGGTACTTCCATGAGGAGGGAGTTGGGAAAATTCTGTTATCAGTAGGATAGGATAATGACAACATTATTAGTACAAGAACTGGGAAAAACACCCTTTTTGTCATAGTGTTTTCTGACATATGTGTAGTAGAAACAGTACAAATAATAGGGGAAAAGAAACACATAGAGTGACTATTTAAGTCCTCTCCATGCACTTGTCCAGACTATCCTTCTGTCTGGGGTCAATGTTATATTTTGTTTTCCATATTAAAAGCTGTGTTTTTAAAAACCTTTTACTCTTTAGGACCAAGACAAACTTTGAAGCATCTCTTGGAGGATACAGGTAATATCTCTGGCTTTCTGTAGTCGTGCCTATTCACATTCTGTGTGTGATCTTTGATGGAAAACAGAAAAAAGGGCATTAGCCCACAGAACTACTCTGTGGTTTTTATATTAGATTGAACAATTGTGCATCCATAGGTAATAGAGAAAAGGGAAACCCTCATGACAATTCTTATTTATGTTTTCTCTTTACTCAAAGATCTTTTTTTTTTCATCACTATCAATATTAAGATCAGATTCTGACCTTTTTAAAACTAGTTCACAGTGTGGAAGAATCCCACTCTTGTCTTGTCTGGCTTGTCTTCCTACTTGCCATGAATTTCTGATGCTTCAAATTGTTCTATAATATTATAAGTATTTTGAATAGAAAGTTAGATCTAACATGTATGATTTCAGCATCTGGCCTTTATTAATAAATACGGTCACCCTTTATGTAAAATTTCATGTGCAATAAAATTATAAGCAAAATATGTATTGCCATATTATTCTAAATTACAACTGATAGTAATTACAAACTGAAGCAAGAATAGAGGACATAATCATGTAATCTCCATTGCCTCAAGATATGTAAAAGCAACTAATATGTCAGCCAGGCTCTTGTAAATGCGCTAGCTGCAGCTCTTTTCATTATATCCTCATATGATCTAATTTTGTCATAGGCCTTGACTAACCTGTAGCTCAGATCACACTACATTGCAATTCAACACAAAATATTATTCCAAACAGGAGGAAAGGAAAGAAGAATGCATATTAGAGGGAGTACTTGGTCAGCTGCTTGCAGTGTTCACTTCCAGTGAATGACAGAAGAAATTCCTGGTATTGTATATTGTTTGTAGTATACAATAATCTGTACTCTATAATAATTTAAATAAGATGTATATTAATATTATATATTATTACTCTTACATTCTGTGTTTGAAACTGGTTGCAATGGAATGAATTGTAACTTGGCTCAGTCAAGGCATACTGGGTAAAAAAATCCAATGAAAAAATCTTGAAAGTAGTCAATGATGTGTTTTATACCCTTGTTTATTTTCCTTTTTTCCTCTGTTAGAAGTTAATGTGATTTTGGAATACAATAACTGATTTCTAGATAAAAGTAATATGCTTAGTAATCTAAATAATGAATGCTATTTCAGCAATCATCTTGTTCATGAACAATATCTCACTTGTTATGTGTGGATGTGATTTCTGAACCTGAGAGAATTTCAAGCTCTCAGGAGCTGATTGTTCCCAATGGAAAATCTTTGGGAACTGTCTTTCTCAAGGATTGTTCATGTAAATAAGGTTTTACTTTCCCAAAACAAGACACAGATGTTCTGGAGGGTGTTTTCTCTCTTGTCCCACCAATGGCATGAAGGAAGTGTTGTTCCTTCTACCAATCAGGGTGACCTGATCGGATATATAGCATATATAAGGGTTGTAAAACCTGGAAATAAAGGCTTCTCTACCTCATGAAAACCTCTGCTGTATATGTGATTTCTCAGAACCTTTCGCTATACTTTGTGTCCTCTAGTGACAGTTGGGGAGTTATAATTTGTGTGACCAGGACAAAGCTGAGTGCTGAGATTCCCACAACTACCCAGTCTGGACTTGTTGAATCTCCAGTATGCTCCCCACATGAGCACTGCTGGTCTAATCCAGGCAGCAGTATCATCTCTTGTCAAGAAATAGTCAGAGTTTGGAAAGAAATTCCTTCTCTTTGGCTTTTTAATTACTTACTGTATCTGAGCACTCAAAATGTTCTAAGGATTCTGGTTAAGTACTGTTTTATTGTCTTCTCTGTTTGCTGGAATTATATAGCCAGAGATTCAGAGGAGACAGAAGAAAGAAATATGAAACTTTATGGGCTTTCTACCTTTATCTTTTATATCTGTTTAACAGATTTAGTTTTAATTTTCTTCTTAGTTGACCTTAAAAATGAGAATTAACTGTATAAAGCAAAAAAAAGGAAGTTTTTGGCAGAAATCTGCAAGGCAAATATATACACTGGACTTGTTCCTAGCAAGTCCTTGTCTCTTGTGGATCTCTGTTCATTTTTACTAGAGCACAGTTGTAAGGTACCTGTAGATGAACAGCGGAAATGGGAAAGAAGCACCTTTAGTAGGTTATTGTTACTTAAAAAATATAAAATTTGATAAATTCATTAAATAAACATGATCATAAAATTTATATAAACTGTCTTTTAAAAATCAGTATGTGATCCTAAACCCTAACAGCTGAACACACACAAAACTTGTACTTGCAATTTTCAGTATTTCTTTAGACTTCCAGCTTTTCCAAATAGTGTTTTACTAAATCATGGCAAATGATAGAAGCAAACTTTACACATGAAATAACCTGTTTACCTGAAAGTGTTATAATAATGGGAAGAATTACATTAATCCAATGAACTGTAATGAACTAACATTATTGACTAAGTGAAAATATTTTTCTTTAAGAATAATCTTCTATTTTTTTCATTGAACTCTTAATGGTGGAAATGAACATAGTTATGTTAGACTAAGAGTAAGAAATAAAGAGGGAACTCTGCCACACTTTTGGAAATCAATTCTCAGCATTCCACTTAATAATTTTTCTACTAAGTAGCTTCTATTGAAGACTAGCTACCTTGCAAACATCCCTATCACACATTAAATTGAATTTTTAACTGTATGTTTAGAAAAATTTGAAACATTTGATTGCATGCATTACAATGTAAATGCCTTTTAAAATAGTGGATCAGGTTCTTCCATTCAGAGAAGTAACTGCAGCTGGAGAAATTATAAAATAATGAACATTTTCTTTTGAGTTGTCTAAATGCTTGCATAGTAACCAGCTTCCAGTTTTTAATATTTTATTTTACCTACATTATTCAGGCTGAAATCCTGCATGATTTTCAATGCTTTAAGAAATCTTTCAAAGCACTTGTAAAAGATTCCATCCCCTTTCAGCCATCAGGCAAATGTTGGTATTTTCACCAGGGTGCCACTGGTATTTTCAAAATATTTTTAAGGTATTAATTAATTTTCTTTGGGGGAAAATTTTCATATTTAGATGAAAATTAGTCCTGAGGGAAATAATTTTGGGGATTATTTTCTTTAAAATTTGTCTTTATTTAAAAAAAAATCTAAGTTGTTGTTTCTATGTACAAAATGCAAGCTTACATCTAATGATATTAACTTCCACCCTTGCAGGTGGAATATATTGCATGCATATATACATACATATATATATATATATAGATATAAAAAAGGCACCAGAAATCCTATAGGGCCATATTGAAACCTCTCTACTATATGGAAGGCTCTTCAGGGCTACATCCCAATAACTCAGCTCTTGGTATTCAAATCATTAAATGAGAGACGTGTTCAACATCTGAAAAAGAAGAGAATTGAGTATGTGCACAAGCAAGGTGTAGGCAAGTGTTGTCATCTCTAGGTTTTTATCAGAAGAGTGATAGGGGAGAGTAGCACCTTTTATCTCAGTCATGTTAATGAACTACCTCCCATCAAAAGCAGGACATTAGAGCCTAGATCTGCACCCTGCAGGTGGTTAACCAGGGTTAAATGTGGCAGTCTCCACTCCTACTCATGAGAATTCAGGTAACATCTTGTAACAACACCCTAATGCCTTTACCAAAAGTCATTAGCAGAACTTAGGTTAATGTTTATAGACATGTCTTTGACTAGACTTCGGTCCTTTGCTCTCTGATTTGCTGATTTTTTCCTTATGCTTTGTTCACTTTGCTGTTATTACTGTGCAGTCTTGCTTTGCTGCATTAGCTGACTAGAGTGCTTCTGCCTGGCATGCAGCAGTATCATTTTGAAGGGCTTTGTAAACCTGGGGAGAATTCTTGAGGCTAAGTATTCTGCTTCTGTCTCTTCCTTGCTGAACCAGCTAACACTACTCACTAAAACACGTTTCTTCATTGCTGAAATTGCCAGTACCCACTTCATAAAGTAGCTTTTAACTCAGAAAAGCCCTTCACCTCTCAGGTACTTTTGAACTGTAGATTCTGGGCTTCTGGGTGTTTCAGGACCATACTCAATTACTACTACAGCACAGGAGTAGGATGTTTTTGTGTCTGTCAATCTGTAAATGGAATATAATCTGTCTTCACAATATTTAAAGCATATGAACTACTTTTAAAAGGACAGAAATAAAATATAACTCACATTCACAAGTTTGTATTTACATTAACACAGAGATGGTTGGTTTTTTTACATGCTATTTAGTCAGCATTATTTAAACATTTACACAACCTAATCCTAGGATTCATTTAAAATGAACCCACCCTAGGTTCATTTGCTCCTCTTTTGGAAATGCACATGTTTATGCTGCCATATGGCCTTTGCCCTTGTATTTGGAGTCAGATAAAGGATACCTTCTCATTGGCTGTCATAGGCAACTAAATCAGAAGCACAATTTCAACATAAATGTTTAATGCCAGGAAAGCTTTTTAAGCTTTTTTTAAACTACTTTGTGAAAGAGCTGTTTACTGTCTCCTATTACCAATTATCTTCATACTTAACTCCAAACAGAATTTTAAAGTTACCAGAGTGGATATGCTCCCTACCACTTACTGCAGCAGTAGTTCCAATTGCATTTATTTTTCAACCTGTTTTCTATCTAAATATTACTAAGTGCATTAACTACAGGGTAGACAGCTTTTTGCTTCTTCTAAAGAGAGACTAGACCATGCAAGACAGCTTTGGATTATAGAAGGTGCATAGTGAAGACTCACTGAAAAAAAAAAAATAAAATAGGAAATTCTTCTGTAGCCTGAGAGTAGACACAGACACATCCCTAAAAGTGGAGTCACCTAAGCACACTACTTTTCTTCCAGACAATATAGTCTCTGTGGTATGCAGTTTTCTTAATAGCCACATTTTTGAAGAATGTGGGCAAGTTTTATCTGCCAGACCATTCCAAATCCATCTTCCCCTCATTTTCCACTTATCTAAAAGATTTAAATTTCTCTGTTTTGTATAAACCTTGTCTATTACTGATTTGCTGTTAGTCAAGTACTTGATGAAGATTGATTTTATTAGAATTTCACTGTCCATTGTAAAAGGCATTTAGGTGAGTATGGAACACCAGTGAATCAAGTTCACAAAACTTCCAGCAGGTTTTTTATTTATGTTCAGATAAATTAGTGGGAAAGGAGAAGAACAGAATGGAGGAGGAAAAGAAATGGTACTTATTATGATTCTTGGTATAGTTATATTGAGTCATTACATCAAGAAGAGGAGCTGGAGGCTCACCATATGGATAATGTGACAGGAGAAAATAAGATATTATATCCTTACTTCATAAGTTAATTTTATACAGTATAGCCCTTGTTCTGGAGACAAATTCACAAGAACAAACCACAATTGTCTTAGGAATTAAAGCACATTTTTATATTTATATATACATTTTATATTTTTCTAGTAAATTATGTAAAAAAATCTAAACTTCATTGCCTTAAGTATTTGTTTAATCTCTGTATTCTATTAATAAGGAATCAGGAAAATAATTAAAACTGAATTAAATTTGAATATAGCAGATATCTGACTAAGCAGGTTGCTTGGCAGATTTAAAATATTTTTGCAGTAGCAGCAAATAACTTATTGTACATGAAAACATAAAGAAATACAAGCTTCAGTTGACACACATACAGTAAGCAGACCATTAGGAGTTAACAGCTGTAGGCTAGGTCTAATTCAGTATTAAATTCACACATCTTAGCTTTTTCTTTTTCCAGAATCAATATCTGCAAATAATAAATGAGATCCCAAAGGGTTGAGTTAAGCTTCAACTGCCACAGAGTAACTCTGCAATTGGTCATTGACTCAATAATGCAGGTGAGCTTCACACTGTAGAACATCTTTAGCACACTATAATAGAAAATTAATAGCGTTCAAATCAGCAGCAGGGTTACCCTAAGGATTACATAATAGCTTGGGTTAGAACAATCATCTAGCTCCAAGAAGTGTAAAATGTCATAAAACTAGAAAGATATAAAATAGCTCTTACATTAGGAATAATTTGTGTAGTGTACACTGACTTTTTTAAAGCACATTAAACAACAAAGATCCATGTTATAAAAGTGTAGAGCTGAAAATATTGCCAGCAAACCGCATTGCAGTGGCGTCCATGGGAAATACGAAAATCATGTATCACTGTACTGTTAATAATAATATAAGACTATAGAATTCAGTTTACTACTGTATTAGTACAGGATTCATGTTAGCTACTGTAACAGTACAATAAAAAGTGAAAAAATAGCATGTCCACAAAAGCATGTGTAAGGTTCTAATATCTAAATAATAACAATAACAATAACAATAACAATAACAAAATAATAATAATAATAATAATAATAATAATAATAATAATAATAATAATAATAATAATAATAATAATAATAATAATAATAGTGCTTTACCAGATTGCAGATAAAATGGCAAGTATTCCTTACAGGCTGTATAGATTCTTTTATGTATAGTACTTTGGAACATGCTATATCGAGGGATTATTTCTATTCAGTAACCATCTTAAGTGCATGAAAAATTATATGAGGCTTATTTACAACAGAATAGTATGGTAGCAATCTAACAGCATTAGGGACAAATAAGCACCTGGAGACAAAAACAGCATTCTCAGAAACCTAAAGCAACAGAAAACTTCTGCACTGCACAGCACAAATACCTATCGCCCTGAAAGAAACAATATGCTGTATAACATGAATATAATATCAATTATTTATTTAACCACTTTTCAGTAGCAGGGATCACTTTGCACAGTGAAAGGCCCAGGGACAAAACTGAAATAGATTTTATTTCTTAATTTGTGTACCACTTGAGGACAGGTAGACACTATAGGCAGTATTCCTATTTAAAATTAAGGTTCTGACATTGATATAAATTTAAATGGAAAATGCTTTCCACAATATTTAAAAAAAAAAAAAAAAGCATAAAAACCTCAGACTCCCCAAAGTTACTGGATTAATTCAGTTAATTTACTAAATAAAATAGTGACTTTAGGTTCTCTCATTCCGAAGCTGAGCTACAAAATATAATCACTACATTTTACTGACTGTCCCATTTCCAACTAGAAATTGTATATTTCCATTTCATCTCTCAAACTTTCTGTATAGGTCCCTGCGGCTCCAAATTTAAATAGAACTTGACACACATATCACAGTCATTCTAAGATCAAGTTCAGACTTACCCATGGGCTGCCACCATCCCATACATCGCCATAGAAAAAAGCAGCTCGTGGCATTCCCCGCAGGCTACTTGTCTTACTTTTCAGAGGAGTAATGTCCTCACCCAGCTTGGCACCAGCTGTAGGAATAAAAGATTGGAGTGGAGAATAAAATCCTCGACTGCTCCAGTGCCTTCCCTGTGGCTCTTTCTCATAGTGACTTGTGCCATACACAAAATGGCACCTCTCTTTAAATGCGGAGATGTCCAGGCTTTATATACCAGGCATGAGAATGTGAGTATACCACAAAACACTAGTTCCTTATCATGCGCTTGTTAGCTTGTCCAATCTATGGCAATCACTTTGGTCCCAGGGGTTGAAAGACACAAGATGCAGGGAAAAAGGAAAGCAAAAGCTGAAGAAAGATCAATACTGCACTGTGAAACAAGAAATGCAGGCTATTTACTTTTCATTGATCTGATGATGCAGGAGAAACACCTCAGACTGGCATTAAATTGAGGGAATACATCTTCTGTGTTTTTTCACCTCAAGGTCAAGAAAGAGTCAAAAAGAAATTAGAGCAAACAGAAAGTAATCACAGGAGTAAAATAAAACTATTAAACCACATTACAAAACCACATGGAAACATAACTAAATATCAGGGTGAATAAGGTTCACAATAAAACAAACACTGCCAGCTCTTATCAGTTTCAACTTGCACCTGGACTGAATGCAAGAAAAGTGGCTGTATGAAACAGATTAAAACAAATCAAAGTATAATGTTAGTGCAAAAAACTAAAAATCTTCCCTCACAGAATTACAAACATCTATATGACTCACATCAAAGACAGACATATGTGTTCACTTACACTAATTTATTTAAACAAATTAAGTTTTACCTTTTCTGGTGTTGAAAGGAAGGGGAGGGCATGCTTAGGCTACTTGTTTATCTTATCTTAAAAGATATGTAATGTACATATGTTTGTATAGAAATCATCGTGGTATGAATTTGAAGGTTTTTAGATGGGAAAATAAAAAAGATTACAACTGGATAGTTCAATAGGCAATCACTAATGTAGTTAGGACACTAAAGACCATCAAATGTTGCTTTAAGAGGCCAAAGCAAAATGACCAAATGTCTGGAATTGAAACTTGTAAACAATTTACACTCATTGAAAATTTATTTAGATGCTTGGTTAAAATTTTCCCCAAATGAAATCATTATCAGTGCTCCTTAATCTGGCAAGATGGAAACCACCTCAAAAGTGACTTCACTTTCATAAGCAAATGATAGCATTATATCAACTCATGGAGGTGAAAAGTGTGCTAGAGAACCACCTCTTTCATAACTAGGAGAACTGCAGAAGGAATTCTCATGTGGGAGGGCAAATAACAGTTTAGTGTTCTCCAAAAACAGGAAGGAAACGATGCGATCTCACATAAAAATACTGAAAAAAAATTAAAAGAAAAAGAGCCAGAGAAAATTAAGACATTATCTTCTACCTTCATTTCTTATTCATATAGAAAATAGGTATAGACTTTCTATACAAGGTAGAAAATGACACCTTTAGAAGGAGGTGCAAAGTTCAGACTCTTTGACAGTAAGGATTTGGTTTATTGAAAAAAACACTCGTCCATTCTCAGTGGTTCATTGGTGTATTCATAGCTTAAATAGAAAGCCTTTTAGTGCTAAGGTACGTCACCATGTTCCTATGATGGAAAAATTAAAGATAATTTGTCTAGATGTGGCATTCAGAACTAGAGTCAATGACAAAGTAGGGAAAATAAGGTCAACAAAGTGTGCTACATATTGAAATTATTTATTATTTTCACTGTAAAGCATTTATAATTTTGTCAATAGCCATTATTTAAAAAATAATTTTGCCATAGGGAAGAAATCTAAAAAGAATTGCCACGGATCACAACTTTAGATAAGAAGTTAGGAAGAGACTGGAAAACACTTACCTTTGGTAGTGGAAACTAGGGGTTTTAACATCTAATTAATGTTAGTAGAGATATTTTAAATTAAACGTTATCAATGAGTGTTTAAATTAGAGGAAATGCTCAGCATGGGACACATTTTCAAACACAATTTCTTTCTGCTTGCTATTTTCCTCTGTTTTATTGTTAAATTAAGTTTTTGGGGTGAACGTCTTCTGTCAGAATAGGTTCTTTTTAGGAGAGATTAAATTTTGAGATCTAACATTTCAAAATAACACTCAATACTGTTTCTACTTGCTCAGGGAGGTGTTTTCCTTGATAGAAATTTGCAGTTACTTCAGAGTAACCAACTTTTCTGTGGTTAGACATGCATTTTTATGGGGAAAGCCACCCACATCTACTTTAATGAGACTTCACAGAGATTTCCTTCAAATTAGGAGACACCACAAAGGGAAATTTCTGTTCTTATATCAGATTGAAGATAACTTTCTTTTCATATCCAGCAGTGTTGGTCTAATATCACATCCTATTTTTGTAAAACTTACTTGTGAAGAAAGATCAGTCCTCAAGCTGAGCTTGTTCAGAACAACTGCTTCAAGTTAATTTTCTAGAAGTATTTAAATGTACTGTTCTCCTCAAAATTTTTTATTTTCCTTCTATTCTTTTGACACTAAACAAAAAACCCAAATCCATCAAAGTTTACACAACACAGCATTCACCACAAGAAATCTTGCCAGAGCAGCAAACACAGCCTGCCAAAACAAGACATCCATTAAAACACACACAGAGGTCCCACACTGAGACATATGTTAGAAAATGCAAACTGTGTCAGTGAAACCATGTGCAAGCACCAGAACTTACTGATACAAATAAAGGGTAGAAACTGGTATTTCCAGTTAAGCATTTGCCACAAAGCAATTTCTCCCTGTCTTGGTCTTCTAGATAAACCTTTAATCAAACATGCAGAATATCTTAAGTTAAAAAGATGAGAATTAAAATTCATAATTGTAATAAACATTCCAAAACAGGAACAGAACCCCAGATTTGAATGGGGTTTAAATCTGTCTATGTCACACCTGCCTTCTGCTAATCTTTCATGTCCTCTTTATCTTGTTATTTCTGTTCTTCAAGTGTTCATTTCTTTTCACATTTCAATTCTGTATCACGGTCATATCACAGGTAAAACTACCCAATTTTTTCAAAGTACTATTATTAACATATTTAATCAAAACAGATGGTTCTTTATTCCTGCTTCACTTGAACTTTGTTTACATTTGTACCAATACCAATAAATGGGTTCAGTACCTGCTTTTTAGTTTGTATTTGTCCCCATCAACAATTTATATGAAGCAATTATTGCCTTTATCTCTAGATTACCAAAAGGCTTTAGACTTTTTTCTATAAGAATGTGCAATTTAATAATACTTGAATTCTAGCTGAAAAGATTTCAGTAAAATTCACTGATAAATGTCATGACAAAAAACATAATATGTTATAATATATAAAAGTAAATTAATGAAGGCAATGAATATAATAGTTAATATATATCTGTATCAACATATAAACATTCATTACAGTCCAGAGATCTTTGTATCAAGTATATTCCTATGTATTTTAAAGATACTTAGTCTGAAAAGGTTCTCTTAACTAACTTTGTTTGGAGTACTGCTTTAGTTCTTCTAGGAAAAAAAAAAAAAAGATAAATAATGTAATTGCAGCTATTGGAACAAAGGAGCTCTTTGATTCTCTAAGACAATATTACTATTATTAGAACTGTTTAATAAATATTTCTGTTCAAACAAAACTATATTACTGTGTAAAACTATTAGACTAAAATAAAATTTTAATCACCTTTGAAACAGTTATCTTGAAGATAAAATGTAAATCAAAACAGTTAAAGAATAATGGCTATTGATAAACAGCCTACCCATGAATTTCTGAAGGCTGTAAAATTTCCAAACCAAAGGAAACATCTGAATTATTCCAGCTAAAAAAAAAGCAAAGAAAAAACATACAAATGCAGTTTGTCACAGTTTACATATGATGGATACTAGTGCAATTATTTTATATATATATATATATAAAAAACAAGTATGCAAGCATAAAAACATTTACATAACTTGCAGGTTAATAACGTACATTATGAAAATGAACATTTTATAGTAGGCAACACGGTCTACCATGTGAAAACAGAGATAAAGATATCTTTTCCTTAGCAGATGAGAGTAAGCAACATTAGAATTATTGGAAATGGACATTTTAAATCTGGTCCAGTTGATACAAAGCTGTTGTAAACCTTTGTTGGTAGCACAGGCCTCTGAACTCTTGTTTTCACTTACTGTTATTTGTGTTCCTCAGTTCAAAGTTTATCTCAAGAAGAGATTTATGTCTTAAGCTACAAGATTCCGTTCAGATTTTGTTTCATTCTTTGTGACTTCTCTCATTGCTTTTTCATTTTAACCTTTGAAATGTTGACAGTAACTGAAAGCGTCAGAAGACAACACATTCAGAACAAGAATGTAATACTGCAAGCATTTTGCAGTAGTGTTATATGTAGTTTCTGAGTAGCAGTGTAATAATAATAATGCAATGCTAGATTTATATAAAATGTTTCCAGCACAAAGCTGAATTTTCTAAAGTAATTTTGACAAAATGTTCAAATCCTTTAAATCTCAAACAAAAAAATAAAGAGATTCTTTCACAGGAAACTCTGCTTTTATTTCACACTATAACGAACTAGATATTTCTTTAATTATATATATGTGTGTGTGTGTATATATATATATATATATATATATAGGTAAAATAGTTTTCTAGTTGGACATTTTCTTTTTCAAGGGGAGATATTCAGCTTTCTACCTACGCATATGATGTGCATACCCATACAAGGAATTAGTGCCACATATCTCTTCTTCCACATGATTTAATTCTCTTTCTTTACACAGAAACAAGACTAGGAATGTTGCTGTTCATGAGGTGATGCTGCTTTTCTGCCTCATTCAGTATCTTAGACAAACTGAGTATCTTTATGAAAGTCAAATACAAATAACAATAGACTGCAATAGGGATAATGTAACTGAAAAAGCAGAACATAAAAAAAATCTGAAAAAACTACAGATATTGCATCTCTTCAGATCACATGTGGACAGTTTACTTCTATCACCTTCAATGAATAGAGACCACCACACTGGAAGGACTGAACTCTTTGTCTCTCTCCTGGCCGTATAGAAAATTGTGACAGAAAAATCCCACTCTTCTTTACTGATGTCCAATTACATTACAATTACTGCTTACAAATGCAGAGTGAGAAATGGCCACAAAAATCTACAAAAGAAATGCTGCAGGATGTGGGTCTAAAGCAGATTGAACCCAAAGGTTCCTGTGATAATAGTAGCCCACTGTTTGTCCCAGCCGCAGTGAAACAGATACAAAGGGAATCTCTCCCTACTAGGCTGACAGCTGACCAATCTGTAATGGCAACAGCAAGCTTTTAGCAATTCTCAAGTTCATGAAACTTGAGGGCAGCTTCTCTCCTTGATTTTCAAATGCATATACTTGTGAATATGGTAGTCTATGATCCCTACAATAAGTCTAAAAATCACAAAAATTGTCTGTTATTTGATAATATAATCTCATAAATACAAAAGACACACAGTTGAAACCATCTGATGAATGCAAAAAGGACCAGACTCAGTTGATGATGGCAAATATCATTGCACCCTTCATTATGACTCTGGCAAACAACACAGGTACCTTTTTGAATTGTGACAGGTCCAGAGGATGAGGAAAAGATGAAAGGGAGAAAATGGCTAAAAAAGGGGACCTCTCCCCTGCCTTCCTCCTCACTTCTTCATTTGCCAGTATTTAGACCTGCTGGACTAACAAATACAGAAGTTCCCAAGAGCCTCAAAGACCTCTCTTGTTAACTGGGAGTTTTCTGATTTGTCTAACCCTCATTCATGGAATGAAAACTAGTGATTAAGAGTGGCTGGAAGTGCATCTCCCTCGAACTTCTTTCTCTCCACTGCAAGTGAGAACTAAATGGCCACATGGCTCTTCATTCCCGTGGATGAATAGGCAGTGAGAGGCAATCAGCAGGGCTCAGAGTGTCACAGAGCAGGGACATATCATGGTGTTATGAGAGTGTTGGTATTTAATCCTTCTAACTGTTAGTTACTCTTCAGATATGTGACGCTGTGATCATGTTAGATGCTATCAGGTTTGAGGGAGGTTAACATTATTTGGTAAAATTAACTCAGATTTAGTATTTGGCATTCATTACCTTTCATGTCTGAAAGGATTGACATAAGTAAGACATCTCAATGATGTCCTTTCTGATACTAAAGCTGCAAGAAAACTGCAAAATTAAGAATGGGGATCCTCTAAGACAGGTAATGTTAATGTAGCTCTTCCAGAAAAGTCACTTATTCCTCTTTCTGGGTACAAATTGAGTCAAAGAAGGTCTTGGCTGACAGTTTTGGCTGACAAGAAGCAGGATTAATGGAATGCTGAAAATCAGACACTGCTCTAGATAATTTTTTATACGTTTCAAGATCATATCACAATAATTTCTTTTGTTCTAATTCTGCTTCTTGCACTATCCTCTGTTGTGCGGTTACCACTTTGGCAGTAAATATTATGCAAGGAAAATTGAGACTAGACTGAACCGCATAAGACAGACATAGAGCTTTTTGAGCATCCTACCTGAGTGTGGCTCACACTCCACTTTAATTCTTTCAAAGCTGTTGGATTTCCCTTTATAACACAGATATAGATTTTATGAGCATTATGAAAAGACATAAGGGTATGAAGAACTGAGAACTATGCAGATATGCAGCAGACGCAAGTAGGCAGATTCATACCTAGAATCTGAGGCGATTTGTGCACATTCAGTGGCAAAGGAAAGGTGCTTCATGATCTTGACTCCTTAAATATAAAGGATAAAATAATTCTTTATTTTAAGTGTGACTCTTATAAATGTAGAAGGAGAAGATATTTCTTTCTCACTTGAAAAAGAAGTAGTACTCGTATTTGAAGGCTATGAAGAATTAATTTTCCCTTGAAAAAAGAGAATTCAGAAAGACATAATTTTGTCTTCATATGTGATCAGATATGAAATCAACACATATTACTCAGTGTTATATAAATAGGAAAAAAAGCTCCCTGAGACTTCAGAAATATGAGTATTCATAGTAATTCAAAGTATGAGGTTGGACTTGGCTTGTCTGAAATAGGACAATTTGAAAATTGTAGTGTAGTTAAACACCTCTTTTTGGCTTGACAGCATATTAATGGATCTTTAAAGATCTACTTTAGAGTGCTAAGCTATATGTCTGCAAGGGAAAAGTGACTCTAGAGTCACATAGCAAGAGCACCCATTCCTTTTAGAAGTGATGGGCAATTTCTCAGTTACATTGTTTCTCTTCACACTGGTTGAGTGTCATATACGGTTGATGAAGTAAGCTACATATTTCCTTGTCTTACCATAATAGAAGGGCTGAACTCCTCCACGGAATCCTCTAATTGACACAGGTGGGATGGAAATTCAGCCTGTGAAGTAGTCACATGTTGGGAGGAACAGCCAGTGGGGAAACAGAGTCAGGAAAGCTGCAGGATGAAGTGCATAGAAGGTTCAATTTTGCATTCAATCTTTGGAATGTTTATCAAAATATAATCTGAGGTTTCTTTCCTTCTGTGATAAATTAATGCATATTAGCTCTTGGAGAGAGAAGTCTATTTCTAATATAATCTTGGACTAGTTAATAATGCAGACAAAGGTTACAGTGTAGTAGGCACCTAATTTCCACACTCTTCTGACTTCTGTATGATTTTATTAGTTCTAAGAGATTAGCTCACTATCTCTAGTTTTCATAGTTCTTTTTTCTGCAAAGTTTCAGGATGCCTGAAGTTAGCAATGTAAGTAAATTTGTATTTCCACAATCTTTTCCCTAGAATTCTAATGAAAACAGAATTACTCTTACAAACACTTTCTTTAATATTTGAAATAGCAAAATTCTGTTTCTGAGGAAGTAATACACTGATTCTTTCCCTAAAGAGTATGTGAATCCATATCTGAATATTCTTTTTAAAATAATTTATGGTGGAGACATCTAGAATTTAAGGAAGACTTAGTGATTTGCAGCAGAAGAATTGAAGCCTTTTTAAGTCAGTGTTAATTGGGTCATAAGCTTCTTGGAGTTACTACACACTATTACTGTGGACATGAATGGCTAGTGCATAAAAATTCAGAGGAGTAATACACATCAGCTTCAAGTCATATCCACAGCAGAAACCAAAAGAAGACATTAAAATGATTTTATAATTTAGTTAGTCAAAATCTCTGCATGAATCAGAGAAAACGGTTTTGGTATGAATTGTAAAGCCCACCAGAGTCATTGAGACTGGAAGAATCTGATATATGCCATAAATAGATCAACTCTTCTGTTGCCTGGAATACCAAGCAATGCAACCTAAGCATAAGAGTATAACACCTAATTTGATGAAGGAGGACTGTGAGAGTACTTTGAGTGACAGTAGTGAAAAGAGCAGGTTGCTGTAATGCTGTAATGACAATTACCGCTCAGAAGGCACTTCAGGATGAACCCCTATTTTAAGATTCAGTGAGCAGCAGGGAAGACATTTGGAACTGAGAATTTTCATGCTTGTTCAAAACCGAAGACATTTATTCCATATTTAATTATTTGCTCTTATAAAATAGCTCTAATACGTGGTACAAGCACTCCTGAACTGAAGAGAGTCTTGAAAACATTTAAAGTCATTAGGATGTTTGAGAAGGGCAGAAGTATTTATGACACTGATAGAAAGAATTGTAGATTTAAAGAGGGAAAAATCAAAAAGCTTCTTAGTCTTCACAGTGAAAAACGAAAAACATAAGAAAGTATAAAGTTTTCATCTTCATACAAAAATGAACTCTGATTCATCTTATTAGGAGACTAAGCAAGGGTAAAGGGTCTAGACTCACCACTCTCCTATGCTGACATCCAATTACCCAGTGCAGCCAAAAAAAACTTAAAAATCAACTGTAAAAAGAAATAGATTATGGTTTATTGGGGAAAGCAATTGTCCTGGCCTTCATTGTTAGGATATCAAATCAGACTCATCAGCTTCCACTGCCCACAGAAATAATAGTGATACCAATTTAAAGTCCTGAGTGAATTTGAAATTTAAGGACAAATAGTTAAATATTTCTTAATAGGTAAATTAGAACACAGGAATTGAAATGTGAATGAATGAAAGGCCAATGGACAACATCAGATTTGCAGGGCCAGCACTCAGGACATGAATATTTTCTGCTGCATATATAATGTTTCTCAGTGCAATTAGAAATAACAGAGTGTCAAGGTTTCAAACAATACCTGTTGGAAGAACATTCCAAAACTTAATTTGAGACAGGCAGTGATCTTCTTGTTTTTCTTTTTTTTTTTTTTTTTTAATACACAACCAGCATTAATCTACTCAACTTTAATTTAATTATGCCAGATCATATTACATGTATATGAGATACTATATATAATAACATAAACTATGTTATATCACATTTTTTTCTTAGAATAAGACAAATTTCAATGCATTATTTTCATTCTTCTGCCCTATCTCTATAACTCCAGCTACTTTTTAAAAAAATTACTCTGTAAATTAATTTTATTTTACATATGTGAATATAATGAAAATTATACATATCATCAAAGAAATGGTAAAAAATTTTACACTGTCAGGAAAAAGAATAGCTCCAACATTCTCAATTATTTTGTGATTACTAGTATTTCATTTTCTTTTAAAAAACTCCCCATCATTATGTCATGATTTAAGACTTTTTATGAATTAAATATATATTTCCGGACAATTACTAGGTTCATTGCTAATCTAAGCCCATCAGCCAGCATGTCTTCTATCATACTCATTCAAGGAACCAGATTCAATAATGAAAGGCATTGCATGGTTGGACAGTTAGCAAACAGGGCATATTCAGCACACTAATTTAAATAGTCCATATTTTTTTCTTACTGAGGGAAAAGGGCTGAAATAGCCAGCTCACTAGCTTCAAGGACAGTGTTGACCTCTTCAGTTATTGAGTTAGTGAAAGCTGGAGTAGTGTCAGGAACAGTAATCACTTTTGAGATCTTTGACTGATGTTTAAGCAGGTGCAATAACTGATCTGGAAGTATTTTACAAGCATTTATGAGTTACACAACATTTAGGAGTTTCTCTACTATTTCCACTTGCTTTGATGTCAAAGGGGAAAAATAATCAAAATACCTCAGGGATAGAAGATATATACAGAGGAATTAACTTGCTCAAGGTCCTACACAGCTACAGTCATCTCAACAGTTTCCTAGACTTTTCTCCAAACCATGTAATAACCTTTATTTTCTGGGGAAAAAAAAAAAAAAAAATTAGCTGGTAATTGGTGGAATGAATATATGTTGTATGAGAAGTAACCACTGCTGACTTAAGGAATTACATATAGATTAATTTTATGTTATGCCTCAGTTATCCCCCAAATTAGAAAACAACATAGACATCATTTTACAAGGAAAATAATGTGTTCATACTAATTATAAGCTGCACTATAGAAGTTCTCCTGTTTGACAACTTTGTCTAATTCAGACTAAACTTGAAATGAAGAGTTACCAATACCTTTGCAACCTCTTTCTGAATAAAAGACACTTGAGGATAGACCTTTCCTGAAAAACATTCTCTTCTTCAAATTACTCCTTACTTGTGATGTAGCTGAACAAGTCATTATTTAGTGGACATTTTCTTTCTTTATATTCTCCAAATACTGCTTTGGGTTTTTTTTCCAATCTTTTCAAGCAAACACTCTGAATATACCAAAATATAAGTTTCTTCCTTTTTGTCTCAGGGGAACAGAATACTAGTTCCTTATTTAGACAGCTTTTATTACTTTCCCCCTTCAGAAATGTATAAGCTGATAAAAGGATTATGTTATATAAAACTCTCTTAGATTACCAAAATCAGCAGCAAAAATTATTGTTAATTTATCTTAAAAATGGTATCGGCAACAAGTCAGTGATGCATTATGAGCATTATAAAATCATGAGCAAAACAGAAGACTTCTTTTAGGCTGGAAAGCTTTGTTCTATTCATTCTAAAGAAAAAGGCAGCAGTAATGGGAAGACAAGAAGACAGTACATTCTTCTTATGAACAAATGCACACAGTCACTCCAGTCACATTCATGTTGGGTAGATGTAAACCGGGTCTTGAGAGACACCACATCCCACCTTTAGCTCCCTCTTAAACCAATTATTCCTCTCTGAAATGTGGGGAAACCCAAAACATGCAGTGGACACATACCCCAACCTGAGTTATCCAATGTTGCGAGCAAGTCACAAAGAATCAAGGAGAGAGAACCCATATCCTGAGTCTTGATCCTATGTTCTTCTTGGGGAACCATATTTTATCAGTCTTCCCAAATGTCAACCTTTCTGCATTTAGGAGGAATAAAAAGAAAAAAAAGAAAGAAAATATTAAAGTAAAAATAAAAAAAAAAAGAGATTTATCAGAAAAAAATTATATAAAAGAAACTATTTGATACAAAGTCATAGAAATGTAAGGTGTCATTAAAAAGCCATCTTGTTTCCCTTGAACAGATCATCTGGCTGGCATGTTGCCTGGAAAGTCTTTGATAACAAACCTCGTACATACAAAAAGTTATATACGAAAAGAGGATCCTGTAAAACCACTTTGTCTTGTCTGCTCACAGTCCACTCAAAGACAGGTTCTTATAAATAACAAAGGCTGTATACTTAGCTCAAGCTGTGCCTTTCCCATCAAGATAATGATAGATGGCTTTAAAACTTGCCCAGCATTGGGCTGAGATGAATCACCTGTTTGGCTTCTTACTCAGCAGTACAATTTTTGGATTGTTTTGTTGTTTTTTTGGGAGGAGACTGGGGATTTTTTTCCCTTGATTTTTCACTACATACTTTTCACATGCATAAGAGAGATTGGTGTTCTTTGGGAAATGGAAATTGTTAATGCACATCCATCAGCAGAAACCAGGAAACCAGGGTGAACGGAGATAAACATTATACAGAACACGTTTCATTTTTCATCAAATTCAAAAAGAAATGTATTCATTTTTCAACAGAGGGCTAAAAATATCTTGCATTTGCAACTATTCCTACTTGTATATCAACACAATTCATAAGTCTTAATTCATTAGACTAATGTATTTATAAGGCAGCTGAAATGTCAAAGCACTGCTAGATTTAGTATAAACTTAAATTCCATTACCTGGCAGGCATTAATTGCTTATGGAGCGTGGGGATTCTTCCCAAGGGTCTTATATGTTTCCTTTTGTCATTTTGCTAACTATTCTGTCTAGACGAACTTAAAGCCCTTAATCCACCATAGGGATCAATAAACTGCACAATAATTCAGTCCTAATAATTAGCTTTCACTTAAACACAAATGGTCGTTTCATTGTGAACTGCAGTACAAAATGATAATGCAATAATTAAAAAGACAGATGAAAGAATGACTTAATAGGAAAGAGGCCTTACTGTTCAATTAGAGACATTACCATTCAACCTTTTTATTACTGCCACAACCTTTCAATTTTTAAAAAAATAATACTTCAAGCTATGCTCATTTAACACATGACAGTATCACTATTATATGCACAGTCTTATGATATGAACCTCGCACTACAAGACTGATGCAAGCCAGTTGTCTTGCTGAAACCATTAAAATTATGAGCATTTTCTTCTAAGGTCTACAAGTTATATATAAATCACAGCACTACAGTTGCCAAACAGGATAGTTTCTTTTTTAAAAAAGCTCTTTTGTCCCCAGGCATATGAGGAGTATTGTGCAGCCCTTTGCAACAATCTTAACATGCTACTCCTCTAAAAATGTGTTAAAATATATTTGAAAGTAAATTTGATGACTTTCTACTCCTTTTACAGTACCAGTTTCCTGATAAATCACAGAGTGCTAAATTCCATATATTTGCTGATACAGCAATTTAGCTATAATAAGTCCAAAAAGGTACAAAACTTCATTAACCTTTTAATATGGCTTCACAGATGTAGGATGATAGATATATTTCAAACCTTATGATCAAAGCAATGGCCTAATAGCAAGATCTTTCACTTTACCTTTGCCTTTTCTTGCTTTCATTTTAATTTCTGCTATATCTTAATACATAGACACAGCCAGAATTTTATGCATTCTCACGGGCAGATGGAGAATCCATAAGCAATTTCTGTTCAAGTCAGCTTCTACAAATGCTAATGTAGTTTTTTTCTTTGCTCAGGCATGGCTTTGCTCTTCATTAATGAACATGTTCCTATTTCTGTTACTCCTATACTCTTTATATGATAGAGATTCAATGTTTGATGAAGTACAGTGGCAGCACAAAACACACTGACCGCCAGTAGAGCATTCTTATTACTTTAAGCACATGCTAATCTATCTCTCAATAAAACCTCAAAAGCCATTGCTAAATAAGGGAAGGAAAAATGGGATTTTATATTGGAGACTTGGGACCCAACTCCACATAATCTGAACTTCTGAACTGCAGAACTTCAGATATGTAAAATTTGGATTGACAAGACTGTTTGAGGAAGGTGCTTCTCCTCTGCTTTAGATGATGGCTGGAGATAAACTAAATAAAATAGAGCAATTGGAAGAAAAAAACTATGAAAATAGTAGAAGAGTTGAACTTTAGTCCTAGAACTAATAAATGGTTGACTATTAATAGATGAAAGGGAATATTGCTCTTCTAATTTCTTAGATATTTTACTGCCAAATGATTAAATTATTTATATTATCATTTATAATAGTTGTCATTATTATATTATTTATATTTATAATTATAGAATTATAAATAATATATTAATATTTATTTTTATAAAAATATAATATTTTAATATAATTATATATAATTAATATTTATTAAATATATAATATTATGTATTAAAATTGCCAACATGATCTGTACCTGGAAAATTACTGAAGTTGCTTATTTAGATGCTCCTGACCACAATTCTAGGTTCGAAGTACTGTGAAGTAATTAAAATTCAATGTCTCTGGAAAAGAATTGGGAACATATTCATCACAGACTTTTTTTAGATATCAAAACTAATTTCAGAGTATTGGATGTTTAAGTTTTGATCAGTATTAGGCACTGTATAGGATTTTTGAGTTGAAGCAAAATGACCAAAATAGCTATGACTGTTGTATTTGCCACTAATGCCCCAAACTCCCTGTCCAATAGACACACACAGCAGACGGCTGATGTAAAAAACTTGATAAGTAAATTCTATCACTGCTTGGTTCAGAGAAGGGTGCTGAACTTTCATCTTCAATATGTCATCACTAAAAGACTGCATGATTTTTTTTGTTTTAACTGTTTTTCTTTGAAATATCAATCCACAGTTCTCCAGAGCAGTTCAAAGTTGATGTTCCCTCTTTTGCAAAATGCAAGCTAAATTGAATGAAAATCATGTGGTATAAGGAAGATTCTACTTACATAGCAATAGGTAAAAACTAGTTGTCTTATGTTTTGTGCAGTGTTTTGACAGCTTGAATATTGAAGAGCATGAAAGCTCATGAGACCATAGTTTGAAACAAGTTTCCCCTTAAATTACTTCCCAGTCTTTCTGCCTAGATGCTCAAAACATCACCAGAAACAAATATTGTGCCACTGCCCTCCCACCTCCCAGCTCTACCAGAGATGCATGAAAGGTTGCTCACACATGTTCACAAACATGAATCTAGATGACTTGACTTAGCTAGAGAAACAATAAAATTGAATAAACAAAAGAAGTATTTGGGCATATCCAGAGAAAGAGCTACTTGTGATGCCAAATAGATTTTTTGCCTTTTTCTTTTCTTTTTTATATTCCCTATATTCTTTATACATATATTTGTAGCTCTGTAGCCTATTTTTGTATTCATAGTTAGCTCCAGTACTTTTCCTTAACCTGACAGGCAGAAAGACAGAACACATTCCAGGAGGTCCAAACTAGGGGTCCAGGGCTCCTATCCTGTCTTGGTTCTTCCTGAGAGCTAAGGCTGAAATCTGCTCTTCAAGACACATTTTCATAAACACAGTTTAGTTCCACTCTAGAGCAGAGGCTGTACTTAAAAGTGTCAAATTGGGGGGAATTACCTCACCACATATATCTCCGACTGGGGATTCTTTTCAGATATGCTAATTTGCAAATCTATAAAAATTGTGTATGCATTATGCTGCCTGTGCATCTACAGCGTTTTCCACCTGGCAAATTGTGCACCTAAGGATTCTTATAAAGGTAACATCCTTTTTATCACCCTGTGTCTGACTCATCATTTTAGGACCAGGAAAAAGGCATCATTAGAAGCAGCTAACAGGTCATGGCTTTTCTGCCTGAAATCCCTTCAACTCCCTGTTCTGCAGCTCTAAAGCAGCCTACTTAAAAGTGACCTTCTCGTGGCAACATATTACTCACACATGGAAAAGTGATTTCTGTCAATAATGCATGGTAGGAGCAACAAGATTCCTGAAGTAATAAAAACAACTCACAGCCCCAAACCCAGCAAAAATACAGCATTCGTCATCTACCAAAGTAGAATAAGATGAAGCATATATTCAGGATATACCTTGAACTGAATGTGATTGCATTTGGTACAATTTGTCCAGAAATCTAGCTTTAGTCTAGCTGTTAGCTTTCTTTTGGAGGGGAGGGGGTGGGGAGGGTGGGAAGCAGAGAAAAGTAGAATTAGCCATCAGGCTTCAATTCAGCAAGTTTTAAGAACATTTTTAAAGTTAGATATGCATTTCTCCAGATGAATGGGTAATCCAGGGAATACCCGTTTCTAAAAAGCACTTAATGTGGAGTGAGAAACAGAAAACCACTAAGAAAACTAAACTTCTTTCTAAATGTAAGCAGTGAAAGAGTCATCAGAAAATGCAGCCACATCTTTTCAAGTGTTGATCATAAACTGGGGAAATAATATTCAATGTGTAAGGTACTCCATTATTCCAAGGTTACTGACAAGAGGCAATGCTTGTTGGGCAGAATGATACTGTAAGGGATGGAGAACTAAGAAAACTAACATTCCAAGTTACTAATTTTTGCAGTGTGTCAGCTGCCTAAGTAAGACAAAGAGTTAAGGATATTACTTCTTTCTGAAAAACTTGCCCCTTTTTCCTCCAGAGATTATTACGGCTACAAAAGTGTTGCTATGACTTTTTTTAGTTAAATCAAAATATTCTTTTTTTCAAACTCTTCTGATTGACAAATTGCCAAGATTTTGTTTTTTAATAGTTCTTTTACATGCATTGTATTATGTTACAATCAGGACACATTTTGGATCTATATTCTATAACCAGAGAGACAGAATGTATAGAGTGGTGTTGGTAACATGCTATTTTCCCAAACCCCTTTGTTTGAAATATCCATAGTGTTAGGAGGATTGGTTTCCTAAGATATTAATATAGAATGTCATGCATGAAATTTGTACATTACAAATAATATTATGCATATAACACTACTATTACCTTATATGTTGCATTATATTATATGATGTATGCAAATACCTCAAAAATATGATGAACATTCACAGACCACTGGGTAGTCTACTACTTCTGATAAATTTTAGATAAACTTTCAGATAATCAGAAAAGCCATTTTAAATCAGGCAAATTGCGGTCTCAGTTTTGAAATTAAACATGCTCATACATTCTGCTGGTGGATATCTGAAATTGATATGTCTTGAAACTTCAGCAGGCAACGTCTAATAACAAAAGGTGCTGTACCTCGCTGGCCTCAGATAGTTATCAATATCTAATAAATGCCAAGGACCTGCTCCTTCTGGTTGATGGAAAAGGCAATCAAGGTTTAATGAGTGCCAAGAATCACATTGTAGTCCATTGCTTGCTACATAACTGGAGGTTAAAAATGTAAAATTTAACTCTGCCACTAAAAATGTTAAAGGTACAGTGTATTTCCAAGGTTACCATCATTCACAACTCTGCTGCTTCCACAGCAGAGTGCTATATGTGAAAAGCAATAAGCTTAGCACATTTTTTTCAAAATTGAGATGCTTTATATGGAAACTGAGATAATGATGTAAATATGGAGCTTTTCTGCTCTGTTTTTTCAAAATGTGTGCACATTTTCTGAACCCCTAACTTGATACAAACATTATTTTCTGTCAGCATTTAGATGCCATAGGTACACAGCTTAATGAGGAAATGCTTGTGATGACAAGCAGCTTAATGATGAAGTTATGGCATTGGTATTTTATCTGTTAGGCTTATGTGTTAAAATAGTAATTTTTAAAAGGTCATTTAGATAACTCATGGTCGTATAAAACAACATAATCAATCCTAGTGTTTAATAACTCATCAGGTTTGAGATAACACAGTCAATGTATGTGACAGGAGAAATACATGCAAAAAAAAATAGAGAATAATGAAATTTTTTTAAGTACTAATTAGATAAAGCAATTTAGATTATCTAAAAGTATATTTTCAAATAAAAAATTAAAATATTGTGATACCAGTAAAGCAAAACCAACATACACAGAAATAATGAAAAACTGTCAGCAGTATACAGAATTATTCTTGACTACCAACCCAGAAGTTAAAACATCACAATGTCTTTCCAATGGTTCAAAAGCAAGTCATATTTGTCTCTCCAACTTTAAAAATCACAAAGTTTTGGAAAAAATTAAGTTTTATGCGTCATTCCTTAGGACTTCAAGTCATTCAGGTCACCTGCTATACACCTTACTCACATTGAACTCCATGCCAGGTTTACAAAAACAGGATGACAACCGTATGTTTGAAAGTATTTTAAATAAGGAAGAGTATAGTTACTGTAGTACTATAGTATCATAAAAATACTACACTTATCTGGCTCATGTATGTACTGTACACAGTAGAAATTCTCTCACAGAGATATTTTTTTTGAAGCAATAGTTTATAATCATCTACAATTATTTTTAAAATGAGGAATTCTCTTGTTCTGGTGTACATCTCTCTTGATCAATACAAGGACCTTGACTTCTGGTGAGGTCAATATTTTAACCTTATTATTTTCCGTTGCTTCCTGACAAGAAAAATAAGATTTGGATTATATACAGTGATTCCAGATCCAAGCACCTTCTCTCTTGCCATAGAAGTACCTTTTCCTTCCCAGATATATCCACCAAAAGAAAAAAGGAAAATAAAAAAAAATAAATTAAATAAATTATGTGGTTGACAGTGTGTGTATGGATTATAATTTTATTTCAAATTCTGTATAGAGTTTGATTAAATTTGGCATGGCCTAGCAATGGAGAGACAAAGTAAAAGAAAGGTGATATAAAACGTTATAGATTTTGTTACAGAAGTATACTTACAAATGAATAAGCATTGGCATTGAACTTTTCCATTTTATTCCAAGGATGTTTTGAAGGCATTTTGCATTTCACTGCCAGATCATGTTTGACTTTATGCCATTTATATATCTGAATGCAAAATGTTATCCTAAAGTCATCTAAGAGGTAATGGGTGTTTCCAGCTTTTACGCTAAAGTGAGGAGATGCAAGAGCTCTAGCAATCCAAGCCATTGACATTTACAACTATGGGGTTTGTTTTTAATACAGGGCAGTGAGCAATGTACTTAAGGCATCAGAAGATGGTTTATAGCACACACAAAAGGTGAATCACTTTTTTAGTAGATTTATTAGCTAGAGGACCTGCAATCTCAAGAGGAGATTTTAGCCAGTTTTAACCCAAGTAGTGCTGCCTCTTACAGTTATTTCCTTTGAAATTCTCAGCAGATCTCAGGCATCTAAAATGTCCTATTCGGGGATGTTGCTTTTTTCCCCAGCTGGTTTCTGCTACCTTGGGTAATGGCAGAGTACTCATTAACAAACTAATTGATTTTTATTAATTATCTGTGGTGTAATCTTTTTTACTGATTTTTTCCCCTAGTATCTAAGCTTATTAACTGCAAATACACAGTCAGTATATAATTAGTCCTGAAGTAAAGCGGACTCAATGATACTCATTGATTTTAAAATCAAATAATATATATATATATATATATATGTATATATATATATACCCCTATGTTTTAAAGTATTTTTACGGCTATAAAAAGAAATTGCTAAGAATTCATGACAAAATTTCAAAACTGAACCCCTTGCATAAACTGACCAATTAATGCATAATTCATGCTCCCATATTTGATGCGCAGATTTTGAATGAAACAATTCTGAATGGTACAGAGTAATAAATGCTACCAATAGTATAATTAAATATGGTTACTATTATTATTATTATTTTTGTTTTTCAGAATTTTCTGCAGAATATATGTAATGAATAATCTATTATTAGATATTAAGTGCTTTAAAAATACAGAACCTGGATGTTTGTGGTTATCTTACAAGTAAATTGTCAGCACCCTCTGCTCAAACCAGGAGAGACATTTTAGAATATGTCTGACCTTTATGAAACTAATTTTAGTAAGAACAGCCCAGTTTTATTAATTCTCATAAAAGCAAAAAGCCACTCATCTAGGCTGGCTTTCATATAATGCCTGATAAAAGACAGTGGCAGAGACCAATTAACAGTTCCACATTGCAGCAGATTCCTTTTGGCTTCTGCAGAGAAGACTGTCAGACTTTAACTGTTACATAGAACACCAGAAATAATAAAACCTCTGGTTGTTGTAGACTCCATTCCGCCTTCATCCACAAATAAGGCATTCATTAGGAAGAGGATTTTAGTCTTACTGCACATCTCTTCATTGAGAACCAGGCAGTTGTTTAAGTTGTTGACAGCAAATGAGGTGATCATGAATCCTTTCAGGGGGCTATGAAGGACACAGTACATACACACTGCAACAAGTAGCATATCTCGCAGTAATTATTTCAAGCAACTAATTCTGACTAATGTTATGATCACATTCACCCCTCATGAATTCATGTCATATTTGAACATTTTATTTATTTGAATAGCTATCTAAAAACAATCTCTTATTAATAGATTGTTGTAAGTATTAAGCTTTCATATTTGGTTTTCCATAAATACAGTAATGAGACAGATGTCATATATTGCAGTTAGTAATTGACCCCAAAAAGCTCTGATAGAACATGGATGGAAATTTGGTTTCAGTTGACAAGCATTTCATACACATGTACCCCAACAGATGCCTATTGTATACACATAGGCAACAGTAAACACTATTAAATTGGAGCCCAGAATAAGAGCGCAATGGTAGATTCACTAAATTGATTCAAATATTTGACTGATTGTTCAAATAAAATTCTCCCAAAGTTCTAAAAGCACTGTACACTAATTGTTTCACATGTTCTAGCTATTGCTGGCTGTCAAATTACTAATGCTACTAAGAGAGGAGAAGTAAAAAAAAAAAAAAAAAAAAAAAAAAAAAAAAAAAATCTAAAAATTGCTTTGATATTTTAAGGTAAAAGTAGCAAAAACAACAACTTATGTCAGATGTTCTCAAGGAAGCAAGATTTATCTATGTGGACAGATTATCTGAACATGAGTTATGAAAAGTTCTGACCCGTTACCTGATGACATGTGAGGTTTAGCTGATTAGAAATAGCTAGACAGATTTTCAGTATTTAATCCCTAACTGTTAACAGTCTTTCTGAAAATCATTTATTTCTCTGGTCTTTTCAATAAACTATCTCTTTTTGTTGCAAACATATTGTGACTATGGAGAGAAGCGGTTAATATTTAAAAAAAAAAAAAATTGGCGCACAGTAAGATCAGTCAGACATAAAAGAACACTCAGTTAAAGGAGAATATTCTAATTTTACAACAACCCCTGTCCATAAAAATAACATATCCATGGTATGGAGATCTTAGGAAATAAAGAGTAAAATTCAGTCCAATCCATATATTTTTATGCAACAATATTTAAAGTGACATCTAAGTTTATTATGCCCAGAAGAAATTATCGGAAAGGTCAGGTTTCCTAGACTAGTCTAGTGATAATCTCAAACTCACATTATTTATCTCATTTAGTCCCATTTTATGTGTGCCTGGTAGATCAATACTGTCCCATTTCTGCACCTCCACAAACAAATCAAAAATCAGATAACCATGCAACACCATTGTATGAAAATAATTAGTACTATCATTTTACTCGTATTTATATAGCCAAGATCATGAGGCAACACATCAAACAGCATCATAACCACTATCATAATTCCTGGGGCATACTTCGAAATATCAGTTTAAAAATTTGGAATAATTTTCAGCTAAACTTGTCAGTGTATCATTTGAGTATGATACAACTTCATGCTATTATTGTGTTTTCTGAAAATGAGTTCTGCTGAAGTTATTATGATGGAAGTACATCTGGAAGATTAAAGATTCAATACATCAATAGAAACTTATAAATGTCAGTTCTCCACTTCCCATGTTAAAGCCTGTTCAAATATGCTTCCTAAAGCAAAACTAAACTAAAATAGTTATTACAAGAGATGGAAAGCACTCTTTGAATCAGCCTTGAGCAAAAGTGATTGCAACAGTTCTAAACACACATTTTCGCTGTAGTTACATTATTTTTATTCCTTAGCCCACAAATCATGCTGGTTCCACTGCATCAATTTTTAAGTAAAACTGAAGATATCACCCACAAAAATCTGTAACAGATTAGGCCAAAGTCTCTGTCTACTATTAGGCAGATAGGCAGATGCATGTGACAAGACAAATACATGCAAATATCAACACACAAAACCCAGATGCCTCTAGAAATAAGGTAAGAACCTTATACAAATTGCATAGCACAAACTTTTCCAGTAGTTTCACTCAGTTGCTTTTTTCTCTTGGAAGCAAATTCTCCATATCTTGACTATTCAGCAGAAACTTCCCTTACCAGTTCAAATGGAGAAAATTATCTTCCTCCTGCTACACACAGAGAGGCTTTGGTGATATAAAAATTTGTATACATGTATGCTTCCACATAAAGGGTGCTGTATGCATTCTTTGTGCTTCTCTGAGAAAGAAAGGTGAAATCTTTATTTCAGCCACGCTGTCTGCAGCAAGGGATGTAACAGGATTTAATACGACGTGGTGCAAAAGCATGAACTCAGCATTTAAACAATAATAAGTTGAAGAAAATCACCATCTTCAGTAGTATTATCTAAGCACATTCCAGTGTGGCTCCCCAGGTTCATGTATATTTTGGGTATTGGAAATCAATCTGACACTCATCTCTATTATGACCTAGTGTAATCTAAACAAACTGAGGTCTTAGACATATTTACATAAAACTGGGAATTATACAAAAAAAAAAAAAAAAAAAAAAAAAAAACCAACCAAAAGGGAATGCTAAAGATGTCAAAGGAGGAAGCCTAGTCAACGAGGTAATACCTATATCTTCTCCCATAGCATGAACACGAGCACAAGTTTTATAATGAGATGACCCTGACCTGCCACTTTCTTTTGCAAATTACTACTGCCTTAATTATTTGCATCCGTGAACTCAAATGAAAATACTTAAGGATATATCAATATGCTCATAAATCATCTGCAGGCAATAAGTAATCCAACATAGATAATTAGAGAATTTACGGAAGGCTTACTCCTTCTGTTTACTGCTTATGACATTTGCAGTACAGCCCTAACAGCAGGATAATTACTAGATTTATTCATCAAACAAAATCACGCCTTCTGGGAATGCACAGTGACTCTGGTTTTAGGACTAATAAAGACATTTTTCACCAAAACTCAAGTACTAATTTGCTCAATAACTAGCTGCAATAAGCTTTTATGGAAGCACTCAAAGAAAAGGCTTGGTACCAGAGGGCAGATAATTAAAGGTGCAGTATCCCATACAAAAGTCTCTGAACAATTCCCTGACCATATTAAAATTTAATTGTTGAATGTTAATTGAAAAAAAAAAATGAGTCATTACTGTTCCCTCTGTTTCAGTAATTATTCTTCTCATATAAAAATATATATGTATATGACAAAAGAAAGCATCTAAGTTTTTTTAATATTTTCATTAATTTCCAGTAACACCTGAAAAACACAAAGAAATAAAGGTACTGCTTGGTTCACAAATTATTTTTTAGTAAAATTGGTGAAAGTATTTTAAGTATTTGTGGAAGAATATGGTTGCAGACTAGTGCATTATATAAGTAACCAACTAAACAACTATTCTTACTGCACTACAAAAAAATTCCAATAAACATAAAAAAGGAAAGCACAAATTCCACACTATTTGATCAAGGTAACAAAGATGGTATAATTCTTACTATTGCAAAAATTTAAAGAGGTTTTACCATCTAGCCCAGCCTTTCCCTTAATATTTTTCTCATAATTTTTTATTTTTGTATCTCTTCTGAATTTCTAGTCTCAAACCAGAAATCCAGAAGTTCTTGAATCATACAAATTAACAATTACTCTTTCTCATTTCCTCAGAAATTAACTGTACAGATTTTACAGTACTGGCCAGGCAAAAGACATGCACATTCTCCATGCATACTTATCTCAAAATTTGGCTACATGGGACAGGATGGGTGTTCTCTGAGACACTAAGATTTTACTGTACCAGAATGCAGCACAGCCCTAGGCCAACTGTCTGCTGTAGAGAAATGATGAACTACACAAAATGCAGACTTTTAAACTAGTATTTAATTGTTTAATGTCATGGCTCTTGGTAGAGCATTGTTGCTTGAAAAATAAATTGGGTAATTCAATTAAATGGCTACAGAAGATACATCATATCAGCTGTAGAAAGGCACTAACCCCAGCTTGAACTTGACGTCCCACATTGCTTCACTTATTTGACAAATGGATTCTTGAAAATAATTGAAACACATGGCTGCCAGCGTAGGTCAATAATACTTTTTTGCCATTCAGGCTCTTAACAGCTTCCATTTTTTCTTGCACTGTGCCATTCAGGGCAAAGATTGCATTTTCCTGGTAAATCATGCAAACATTATTACTAAAATTGGACTAAATGCAATGAAAATGGACTACATAAAAGTAATGGCACTTAAATAAAAGAAAGACCATCTACTAGGGCAAACACTTAATGTTGGATTTAAATACTACATGATATTGCTTCCATTATAAATTTGTATTATAGATGTAAGAATGCAAACTCACAAACTATACACATGCTACCATTAGTTTAACTAAGCTAAGCAGTGTTAATAAGAGAGACCAGAGAGTCTGGTTTATTATTAGCCAGTTGGGAATATTCATATATTTTATTGGGTTTGCATTAAACAGCCAGCAGACAAAAGTATAGTTTGTCAAAGATGAAGAAAAGATGCAATTTTGAATTTCTTTAAGCATTGATTTGTAACTTGTATACAGGTGAACATCAAACCTGTCTGGAGGGAGATATTTCTTTGGTGTTTGGAAAATTGTTTGGAATCACAGATGTAAGACATATTAATTTAAAATCCAAATCCTGCAGAAAGGAAAAATCACATTTATTTGAACGGATAAAGTTACTATTTCTTGGTAGGGTGATTTACACTCAGTAAGTCAGAGAGGAAGTACATTAAAACCAAATATTGGAGAACTGTAGCAGAGAGATTGTTGGCATTTCACCTTAGTATTTATTTTATCTCATCCAATTTCTCAGTTGCTTATAAGTCTCAGCTTTGGTAAATCACTCAGGCAAAAACACAGATGTTTATGAAGAAGTGGCTAGAGGCTTGCCTAATGGCAAGTACAAATACATTTAAAAACCCAAACTAACAGAACAGTAAAAAGCAAGAAAACAAACAAACAAACAAAAAGCAACTGGTAGACATCCTCTGTGTACCAGACTTCATCCTTCATTCTCCTACTTTGAACAAATATTCCTTTTCCCAATAGGTATAAGCTAATGGTTCTTTCCTTCAAATCCCACTTAGGAGAAATTGAGTTTTAGCAGCCTTTTAACACTAAGCCTTTCACTCATACTTTGGAATTAATACCAAGATTTCAATATACTAATTCAATTATGTGGTGTTATGGGTAATATTCTTAGATCTTGTAGAAAGAAAAGGTTAAACCATTTTTCTCATCTGCATTTCTTCCATCATAACATCAGAGTTTTGTGTGTCTTACTTTACCATAATTTTTCTTCATAGAAGACTCATTTCTACATCTAAAAATGTTCCAGCTGCTGAAGAAATTTCAGTGCAACTACAAAATACACTTAAAAATTTCATGATACTTTAGCAAGAATTGAAAATCTAGTTTAAGGTAGCTAGTCTGTATGTGAAAACAAAATAAAACAGGGTATAAAAAATATGCAAGCAGAATATTACAAAAATTTAAAGGAAGACTCACCAAAAGATATTTTTAAAATATTTTCAAAATGTTGTTAACCAGTTATCATCTTAATGCACCTAAATTTAATATGAACTCAGTGAATTCTTGCCTTAGTAGTTTGGCTTTATGTTTTGAGGGGTGCTTAGGACAGCAGCTTTATCATTTTACATAATATTTACTGCAGCACATTAAATAATAATCTCTGGGGAGTGCTTCCAAAAGCAGCCTTGAATCCTCCAAAATTAAGCTTTGCCAGCAACTTTCCCACCTTGGAGCTCACTGTTCAAATGTCTACTGTTTTAGCACACACTGCCTAGTACATATTAGCCCAGCTGAGGTTCAGAAGATAAACAATATTTCTTTCATTTCTCAAAACAAATTGAATTATCTCTGCCTTGAAGAAAGCACTTTTTAATAAACATATATCTTCCCAAGCTCCTCTCCCACTTATTCAACATATGCCATCACTGTACTGAAATAAATCTAAATCAATAGAAAATGCAAAATAGCACAAAACCAGTGTAAACTGTTTCATGCTCTGCCTGTGCCCTATTCAGCCAGTCGCAGTTTTTGTCTTTTAAATTATTACTAAGTCCATGTCTACTAAGAAAGCTGCCCTGAAAATTAGTGGCACAATGAACAGAAAGACCTTACAAAAATTTGGAAAAGACAAAAGTATGAATGTGCATGGAAATACGTTTTTTATAATGTACCTTATTACTATTACTTGAAGCCACCTGTATGACCCTCCAGTAATGTGCAGAATTAAGAGAGGCAGTTGAAATGGATGAAGAAGAAAATTATGAATTACTGGTCGTAACCCTACTCTTACTGAGTATTCTGAAAAAACCACGAGTGCCTTTTTATATTAATCAATTCCCATCAGATAGTTAAGGAAAATATAACATAAACAATTATTTGAGAGGAAATAGCAAACCTCTGCTTTTCTTCAGATATATTATACAAAAAAAATAAGAGTTTATTCCTATGTTTTCAAAAATACAATTAACCCAGAGTTTTATACTTTTACTATTTCAAATCAACTTTAGAAGCCTAATTGTGCTGTAGCTTCAAATTTTCTAGACTAATGTCAAATAATGGGAAGAGGTGGTGCGTGTGTTACTGTTTGTGGGCTTACACAGGGTCTTTTGATGGTTAGTGTTGCCAGACCTTGAGCTCAGTTTCAGCATGGTATTTCAAACTCACAAGCCTTACTTTTCCCAGTTAAGGAATATGGAAACAGGCCTGGTGGGCCTAGAGGGTTTTGAATTGTACTTGTCAAATATTAAGCAAAGACTGGTATCTCCAGGCTCACAAAGCTGTGATGAAACAATGTCTATGAAATTCATAAATCAACTGGAAATATTATGTGGTATATGTCAGAGGTAATTTCATAACAAGCATCATAGAAGAAAACAGCAACTACACCCTAATGCTTTATTTGACACAGCTACTACTAATATTTTTAAAAAAAATATAACTTTTCAGGGAAAAATACAATGCCTAAAAATAAGATATTTTCACATAGCTTTTCCCAAATAATATCCATAAAATCTTTCATCTGCAAACCAAATATCCTCAGCATGCCACCAGTCAATTAGGTGTGTATTTATCCTTAAGTTTTTAATTTATGTCACTTGGTATACGAGTCAGTTTCCCTAATTAGAATATATCCATCAAGATTAGAAAGTAGGCTTGGGCAAATTTATAAGGAATTGGTTTGAAAAAAAAATTTGCATAAAGTTTATTGTAAGCTAATACAACATTTTAGTTTAGGTTGGCTCTTCAATGGTCAAAATCCAAAGTTTCCATAATGGTGTGCCTCCTTTAGACCTAAAAAACCAGATCCTTAGCATGAGCCTGGGTCCCACTAATGACTGTATTTTATAGCAACAAAGAATGAATTTGATGAAGTAACAATTTCAAGATTATTCAAAGTATGGAAAGTGAAGCAGCTGTTAGAATAAACTCCTGAATTTTCTGCCACTGACAGTCACAAGCATTTTAATATGTGAATATAGAAACAGTAGTATATTGTAAACTTCATTTCTTAAGAAAATGTTGAGAGTGCTACTGTAGAATGAGGAGTTTTTTACACCAGTGTTTCAAGTTCAGTCAGTATGAATGGATATATGATAAAGCAGCTCAGGAGGCTATTCATAGAGTCTAAGTTAGACTGATATTTTGAAAATCACCTTAAGCTCCACTCTCTCCATTAACACTAGGAGAACAGGAAGCTAATTTAGCTAACTCAAGTAGGTACTAAAGTAAAATATTAATCACCTCAAGGAATGTACATAATCTTACCTGGAAAACAACCTTGTAGACGTGGTTAGAGTGAAAGCTACACTGCCAAATATGGATAGATAAAAAAAATTCAAATCAGCTGCTGAGATCAGCTCCAGAAATCCAGTGAACAAGCCCACACTCAGCTTACATATACTGTAATATGTAAGCATACTTCAGGTTCAGGGACAGGAGCCCTCCTCCATCAACCCACCTTAGAGTTCTTTTTAGAAGGTTATTGGTAAAGGAACAGATGAAAAGGTGTAATGGTTGATGATTTTCTCCCATCCTTTCCCCACCAATAAAAGACCAAGCTCCCCATCAAACAGATTCTTGCAGAAACTTGGACTATGCCATTCCTTGAATAAACATTCTGAATGGACCAAAGCAAAGACTTTGCCCTTTATGTCATATGAGGAATCTCCTCCTAACTGTGATGGCTCTCTTTCTTGTTT
This sequence comes from Poecile atricapillus, assembly GCF_030490865.1. NCBI lineage: Eukaryota > Metazoa > Chordata > Aves > Passeriformes > Paridae > Poecile > Poecile atricapillus. Next base: position 82,511,280 of record NC_081289.1, on the reverse strand, counting down.
CTCTCCTGCTTTTATGTCTTTAATACATGTATGCGTCTCATTACCCAAAGGAGCCCAGTTTCAGTCTGAGTTGCAGAACCCAGCAGCAAACATTATTGCACCTTCCTACTCCCTCCTACCTTTGAATTACACCATTGAACATATTCAGAAACATCCTCCCCTATCACAGCTATGTCTCTTGGAGTACTCTTTCTCCTTTTTTTGGATTTGTTGTTTTCAAAAAAGAGTCCATAAAATGTTTTTAAGCTCCAAGACTATTGACACAACTGCAAACCAGTTATAGACAAAAAGAAACCTCACTCCTAAACTAGAAATCAACTTGTAATGATGAAATCACAGGCTGAAGAAAGACCAGCTGAGCCAGTCATGAAGTAAGTTGCCATTTTCAGAAAAAAACCCTCTCAAATGATTTTTTAATTGCAGAGATTCAGGCAGAATAAAGTGAACTGCTCAAAATTAAAACCTGTTGCTGTAGATTGTGCTATTATGAACTTGCCTAGAGATGGTTTGCTATTGCAGAAACTCTTCAGCAGAGGGGTCACAAGCTTTCAATTACATATGTCTAAAATCCGTTTTGACATTTGCAATAGAATCACCAATTATAATTAAAATTACAAAAGCCCTCACAGCCACTGTCTATGATTTAATCTTACTTTTCCTGAGATGAAGTAAGGATACCACCAAACTACAATAAGGACAAGTTTACAGGATTGTTAGAAATCTTACACTTACACTTAGAGATCTCTCTGGATGAGATTTGTAAAAGAACAATTGCAGTTCTTGAGTCGTTGGTACATGTCCGTTAGAGAAATGTATGAGAGCAACTTCATCAGATACAGCTGCGATTTCTCCACAGGAATCTGCTTTTCTTCTTTTTAATATAAATAGATACTGATAAAATTATCTATAATATACATATACACCTATATTTATACTCCCCCAAATATTTTGGGTTACGAGTTCTTAGAATTCAAATTAAAGCGGTGTTTCAGATACTTGAGCATCTTAAATTACATTCTGATTATTATCACTACTGGTTTGATAGTGAGTGTTAACACACTTAGGTAGAAGAGACAATCCCTTGGGAATTACTTATTTTAAGAAAAACTTTACAGGTGTTTGAATTGAGAAACTCCATCTCATTCCTGTAATTTAGTGTTGCTTACTGAGAAAATTGAATTATTCTCTTCCCCTATTATTTAAAAAACAGTTTCAAAAATTGTTGTCAGAGAGTGGAAGCATTCTGATGTCAATTATTTCTTGTTGGCTAATTTGACTGGAGGCATATTAATACTGTGTCTGTGTTGCCTTTTAAGCAAGGCAGACACCCTGGTTCAAGGAACAGCACAGTGGCCCCCCTTGGCCACTCGGTCCATTACCCACAGCACCAGTGTGATGGATGGTGAAAAATGGCATTTATTGCTGGAGAATTTGACCTTTTATGACCTAGGGTCACTGTGTTACTCCCATCTGCTTTCATCACAGCTAGGTGCTATTGGCTAATTGCAGGAGTCATTACCATACTAATGTAGAGGGGGGGTTACTATCTTTCCGTTACAACCTGATATCTTCTGAGTGCCAAACCTTACTTCTACATATTCCCCTCTCTCTATGCATAACTGATTTGCTAGAATACACTAAGGTGTATTAGTCTTAAAAAGACTAATGTTATTTTCTATATATCTATCTCTAAACACTTTGTCTAACTTATCTATATTATAAAAAGTTTTAAAAGCAGATATTATAAACTTGAGTAAAATATAGGGTACACTACACTTAACTAAAAGGCTAAAAACTTATAAAACAGATACTGCAGTTTTTCATTAGTAAGCATAAGGCACATGTGGTGACTATGTATTTTTAGAGCATCTGTTGCCTTTCTATAAACAGAATATTAACTCTTTCTAGTTGGCTCTTAACAAAGGACACAAGCTTATTTAAAATACACGGTCCAAAGATTAACACAAGTAAGATCGTCACAACTGGCCCAGTCAGGGTAGACACCAGGTGGTCAGCCACAGAGATTGGTCAAACCAAGATTGGAACCAGCTTTGCTGGGCTTCTCTCTCCGCCTTCTGTTGAGATAGCCTGTCTTGTAGCTCTGCCATGGTGTCTCTCACTACTCCGGTGTGGTCGGTGTAGAAGCAGCACTCTTCTTTCAGGGCAATACAGAGGCCTCCTTGCTGCATGAACAGAAGGTCGAGACCTCGCCTGTTCTGCAAAACAACTTCAGAGAGTGAGGAGACTGATTTTTCTAGAAAGGATATGGATTTCTCAATTCTCTGTAGATCTTCATCTACAGTCATCTCACTCCGACTCTGGGTTACCAGGGCAGAGACACCCATGGCTGCACCAGTCGCTCCCAAGCCGAGCAGCATTGCTATTGACAGTCCTGTCAGCAGCTCTCTTTTCTGAAGGCGGGTGGGTCTCTCCGCTTGTAGGTTCAACTCTTTATCCAGGTGGTACAGGACCCTGGGAACAATCACAGCTTGCACACAAAAATCGTTAGAAACACTGAAGTTATAAGCTGATAGGCATGTGGTAATCATTGCCGTGTCTGTGCTTGTCAGCTGCTGCAGGCTGGAGCCTTGCAGAGGATGGTCTGCTCCAGTTACTTGGGCTAGATATCTGGCACAGTTGTCTTCCCAATCTTGTTTAAAAACAATCATCCCTGCCCCATCAAAAAGCAATCTGCAAGTGTGTTTTATATCAAAAGGGAGCAGGTCGTCACCCACAAAAAGACCATCGGTAAGGGAGGTGACCTTGGCAGAATTAAGCCCTTTTTCTGAAATTGCTTTAACAATTGTTTTAACTTCTTTAGGATTTATCGCTGAGTAAACTCTCTGTCCCCCCTCAGACACCTGGACTGGGAATACTAGTGCATCTGGAGAAACCCAGGTGGCACATTCTGCTCTTATCTCACCCCAGTCTGTGAGACGGGTATCCTCTCTCAGTTCTTTTTTAATGTGGAGGGGGATATTCTTGTTTATCTTTATTGTTTCCTCTTCTGAGGACTCGGCCTCCAACCATTTGTCGCTAGTGTCTCAATCGGAGTCACAGCTCGACTAGCTAGCTACTTTCTGTTTCCCATACCTTTTTGTTGGGCTCTGGCCCCGCATACCACCCCTGTGGGTGGGCTGTTCCCTCCCTCCTGGTTCTCCCCGCCTTTCGGTCCACCCTCCACTCCACCTTTCACCCCACCTTTCACTCCGCCCTTCACTCCACGCTCCGTTCCCCCCTCTGCTCCCCCTCTTCTCTACACTCTTTTTCCTCTCCCTCTTTACACCTTCCCCGCGTCCTTCTTCATATTTCTTATCTCTCCCAAACTCCCGACTATGTGCATCTCTCAATGCCAGCATTTGTTCTTTGTTTTCACTAAAGATATTTCTTTCCTGCTCTGTGTCATTTTGCTCAGCGCCATTTTTAAGCGCCTGGGGGGATACTTCCCCCCTGACTTTCTCTGCAACACCTCTGGCTTCTTCTGTTAACTTTCTCCAAAAATCTCCTGCTTTCTGCTGTTCGTTTGAGAGCAGATCAGGGTTTGGGGATTGAGGGGATGCATTGCCTTCTTGTGTCCCCTTTGGCTCAGCTAAGCCACTCTCATCTGGAGGCTGTAAAGCCTGAGTGGCTGCTCTGACCCCAGATTTTGGGGTGGCCAACAGACAGTTTCTTGCCATCCTCCAGGTCTCTTCAGCAAGGGTTTTAGTACATCTGTCCCACACCTTCTTTACTAGCTGATTTATGACCCCAGTAAACAAAAGCCTTGCAACAGCAAGAGTAAAAGAATTAGGTTTACAATTTAATTGCAATCTGACCTTTATCAAGGCTTTCATCTTCCTTCGGGATGCAGGGACGTTGCCCTTGCCAGGACTAGTCCAGCTACCCTGACCACTGCTCCTGTATTCCAGGCAACCCTCGCTCTGGGTTTGAATCCCACTTTTCGAATTTTCCTGGGTTTTTGGCACCAAATGTTGTCTTTTAAGCAAGGCAGACACCCTGGTTCAGGAGCCAGCACAGTGACCAATACCCACGCCACTCAGTCCCTCTGCACACAAGACAGCAATGTGATGGATGGCGAAAAATGGTGTTTATTGCTGGAGAATTTGACATTTTATAACCTAGGGTCACTGTGTTGCTCCCATCTGCTTTCATCACAGCTAGGTGCTATTGGCTAATTGCAGGAGTCATTACCATACTAACGGAGAGGGGGGGTTACTATCTTTCCATTATATTCCGATATCTTCCAAGTGCCAGACCTTACTTCTACATGTCTGTTGTAACAGAAATCTTTTAAATAAGAGACTTAATTTTCCTTACAAGAGCACAGAGTTTCACCTGACTGGATGCTAATAGCTGATACTTACTTGAAAAGTTTAACCTTATCTTTTGGCTTCTACCACAAAAGATCTCAAACATGGCTGATGACTGCTTCAGCATTTCTTAAAACTTTAAATGTTATGGGACAGTCATAACTGTTTTTACTAATGTTCCCCAAAGCCACACTTACCTCACCTCTCTGTTGAACTTGTCCTGAGCTCTGGTCAGTTAAGCCACCACACATAAGGCTCTGAGGCTTTTCACATGCCTATTTTGAAGCCACCACTGTGCAATTTGCAAATGGAAGCCTTACACAGACAGTGTTATAGTCTGATCCTCATAAACAGCAAGTCCTCCAGTTTGGATAAAATAGAACATAGCTGTAATATAATATTAGGGATGGGATCCTACATTCAATGCTTTGAAAAAAATTAGTTTAAATGCTTGAGTAGGGCATTAAACAGGATCTGTAGGAATGTGGTTGCTGTCCCAGTCCTATGAGTCTACACAAACAAAACCATTTAGTCAGATTACATTTTAGGAACTAGAATTTATGACACTGAAGATCTCCAAATTCATAACATGGTTATGAAAACTTTAGACCCATAAAGAGTGTAAAACTTTTCAAAGTCTAATCTTTAGCCTGAATAAAATATCCTTAATGTTTCATTTTCATAATCTACTTGTAGAAAATATTTCCTCTGCATCACAGCATGTCTAGAGAATCCCTTCAAAAATGGTATATGAGTGGTGGAAGTGGCACTCACTGGAAACATAAGGAGCAGATAATATTAGATTTAAAAGATTAAAGATTTGAACTATCATTTATGACTGTCTTTTATTGAAAACTTTTTGCTGAGTCCCAAAAACAGTATCTTTAGGCATCTATTTTCGGGTAACAATTTCAGGTGGTTGATCCTAAGCTGATAGGGATGTCAAGAAAGACAACTGGATTTGAAACATAACCCAGCATTCAATGTTTCTTATCAGGTGTCTGAAGATTCAGTTGCTGAGGTCTGTGTCAGTAAGCAAGTTCATGTACTGGCCTCAAATTTAGCTTTCTTCCTGAAAACCTTGGAGGGATAGGGATGATTTCAGGACAGAAGCTAAATGAGATGTGCATGCTACAGCCACACAACTCATTTTGGTAATTTATTTATGCATTCCTTCTGGTTAGAAGGCCTACATTTATGTGAAGAAAGGGAACGAGAGAACAGGCTGTGCTTAAGCAGAAATTTATGCATGAAGGTCTACACATTTTGTTATTATTTCAGGAGTGATCCTTTGAGGATTAACAGCACCATTCCCAGCATGTTCAGGGTCAGGGACTGATTGTTGAAACACAAGCTGACTCCCAGTCTTTGCTTTTTTCATCAAATATCATCAGACAGTTAACCAGCAGGTTTTGATTCTGTATCAGCCAAGAGACATAAATGCAGCCTGAGCTAATCTTTGAGTTCTTTGGAACCTACAGAACTTTCAGCCTCTGCATGCACATGCCAGACTTCCTCTTCCATGGAAAACTCAAGAAAAATCGCAGTGAATTAAGTGAACTGAAGCCAAATACAGTAATTGGAGAGCAGTTACTTTGACTATTTCCCTGTTTCCAGATGCACACCACCATTGAGCCCACCCTGACAATTTTTCCCCTGTTAGAAAATGCAGGAGCTATCATTCTAAAATACTAACAACCTCTAATCAATCCTGTTAATTCTACCAAATTTGTATATGTATGATTTTTAAACTGACAAAAAACTCCAATCAAAGGCTAGTTAAACATCTTCATCATAAAATTGCAGCTGATGGAGGTGTATGTGATCAGAATGCTGAGATTAACAGGAAGCTCAAACTCAGATTTAAATTTCAAACCAATGAGTATGAGGAGCTCAGAGCTGAAGATGAATAACTAGCAAACCTTGTTTGACTCTTCAGTAATGCAAAGAATATATGTTCAAATGCAAACTACATTGTGATATTGTGCTACTGTGTTTTGTTCTTAAATGGTTTACCACAGTGTTCTTAAGAAAGTGCTGGTTTTGCAACATAAATTTTTAGGGGCTCAAGAGAGCCCCTAGTCATCAGCTGTCACTGTGAAAACTTTGTTTATGAAAAAAAAAACATACATGCAAAACTCTGACAAATTGCATCTGCCAGGCAACCAAAGCTTTTTTCAGCAATACAACAGTAAAAATACATGATAAATTTCAAAATATTTTGTTGATTATGGGAATGCAGAGGTAACTTGTAAAAATTCTATTGTTATCTAATGTAAGATGGGTGTACGTAAGTGCTGTGCAATGAAAGAGACAGAAACCTCTCTTGCTGTGAAGTACAGTACCTCATGTTTTTCCTTTCGCTTCTGACACTGGCCATTGCCCATATTTTTTGCATGCATCTAGCGCTAACTTCCTCAAAGATGAAAATACTAAAAATTTACAGAACACACATAGTATTGATCAAAAAACTATAAAAATTTAGGAGAGGAAATGGCATAAACAATGTTTCAGGATGAAGGTAAATAATGGTAGTCTTTGAGAAACAGTGCTATTCTACAGTAGAAATTTCACTGATTTTGAACTTTCCTACTGAAAGCATAATAGCAACATTCACCTCCTAGCTTATGCTATTGGTTTAGGAAATCCTTAATGACAGTAGAAGTCCAAGTGTGCTGCTCCAACTAAGAAATGTTGGTTTTTTGATCACTCTGAAATGTGCAACTTGATTTAAGAATATGAAGCTGTATTTAATTTTAAATATATGATGGCAAGAAATACAGCATCTGGAATCAGTAATTCTCAGTACATGTAACTCATCTTCATTCACAGTGTCTCAATTCCCAGTTAGCCAAGGACTTAGTGAACTGAAACAATCAGATTAAGGTAAATCTGTTCTTAACTAAGACTTTGAAATCTGTTCTTATTCTGGTAATTCATGAGGTGGCAGGCTTTCCTCTGCATTGCTGCTTGAACAGATGCTTTGCCATTGTGCTTAATCACCTACTGAAACGCTGTATTTGAGGTAAGATGTAGAATTGACATGTTGAATTCTTTAGCATTAACCCTAATACTTAGGGTAAATTTCCAAATCATATTATGCCTAAGTTTACATTCCTTCTGAAACTTTAAAGGAAAATGTTTTTGTCATCCAAATTAACTTTTAAAAAATAATAAATGTCCCTTTGCTTCAGACATTATGGCCTGGTCTCAGCTGCTCTGTTCCTGCACTTGAAACAAAAGAGAAAAAGGAAGCCCGAAAAAAGACCTTTATATAAAGACCAGATGGACCCTGAGAAAACGGAGATTTTTTGAGCAATGTTATGTATCCTCTGGAAATCTTGCTTTCTGAAACCATTAATAAATGACACAACAGTACTTTGTAGTTAGGGAAGCTTCCTAAACAGATGTTACTTTCTGAGCATTTTTTCTACTTTCTTCACATCTTTGTATGTCTGCAGAGCACAGAAGCAGCTTTTTAAAATAAAAAAGCTAAATTTAACATTTCCTTCACACGGGCAACACTGCCACATTGGAGTGCTTCTGTAGCACATATTCTGCCAGACTACTCTGTGAGGTAGTGTGATGTGCAGCAACTGAACATCAAATGTGTTACATCTATCATTTGCCTTGTCTAACCGTGAGCAAGTCATGATCGTGACCCATCTGTGTAAGATGGCAAAAATAGTACCCTTTGTTTTCCCTGCTGATCATTAAAAATAGATGGCCTTACTAAGATTTCTAAATTTATTTTTTTAATTAAAAAAGTACGTGTTTTAATACAGTCTAATAGTAGAAGCAGAAAATAACTTAACTTGGTGGGAAATCTTGTATTTTCTCAAAACCAGAAGTTTGTAGGAACAAAGCTAAGCCATTGCATTGTATGCATGAAGTCAGTCACACTCACCACAGAAAGAAATGTGATGGTTCTTTCTTTATTTTGAAAGTAGAAAACATCTTGTGTCTCCTATAAATATCTGTAAAAGATGAGAGTAGCAATTTTTTTCCCACTCCCCTTCTGTAAAAGGAAGTGTTCCAGGTAAGGTATTTGTGATCTTATCAAAGATCAAAATTACTTCACTCTTTCAGTAAGAAAAATGGTATGTACATGCAGTCAAGAGTTCTTTAATAAAGAACAGTAAATATACTAACATCAGTAAATTACTTGTCTGAACTTCAAATGTCTAGCAGTTAGAGGGTTTAAATATGCCAATATATAGATTTTTAAGAGTCCTTTAAGTGCTGAACTCCTTTTCTTATTCTGCAATAACCTTAGTTAGTTTATTAAATAATTTTTGGATTATGGTCATGGGTATTGATTTGTTATATAGAATTTTGATTGTATTAGGTCTTATATCACCTGCTTAAAGTTACCAGTAAGTAAAGTACCAGAATAAAATTATCAATATTAAAAATATTACAAAGAAATATTTGAATTAATTATTCCATAATTCTTAATGAATATTTGCAGTTTCAAGATTCAAGAGTGTAATATATAATGTATATACATATATGGAAGAGGATACTGCATATCTACAGTGAATATAAATTTTGTACATTAAGAGGAAAGTATTACAGTTTCTTTTAAACAAATCTGCTCCTAAAAGGGAGCAAACAAGTAACTAGAATATTTTCAGGGTTCACTTAATTTACAGGTACTGTGAATACTTTGATAGTTTTAATATTCCACAAAAATTTTGGTTTGCCTCATCAAGAAGTGAAAACAAAGCAAAATGGGTCAACTGACCATAATGTTCATGGTATCTAAAATGGATTAAAAAATTTTATAAATATAACTTCAGAAATACCCCTTTTTGTCTGAATAGGTAATGAAAATAAATTTTTGATGGCTCAGATGACTAGTAAGAATATACAGACTAAAATTACCTTTTTTTTAAATAAATAAACTTGCCAGTGACTACTAAATGTCATGTCATTACCAGCATAGGACAGTATTAATTAACTTCAGCTAACACCTAGAGTTAAGATGTCAGCTGCAATAGAAAAGACTGAAAGCTTTTTCTCCTTCATCCTGTGGATTTGCATGCCAGCTGTGAAAAAAATTAGACCAGGAATCTTTTTGAATTTTTTCAAATATTTCTTGACTAAGCAGTCAAGACTGAAGGTGGAAGGAACCCTTTGGGTTTTTTTGCGGGAGTTCTTTGGTTGGTTGGGTTCTTTTGGAGGTGTTTTTTGGTTTTTTTTTTTTTTACTTTTATTCTGAACAATGCAAGTTTGAACTTCCTCTTTGACACAAGAAAGCAGAAAGCTAATTAAATCTGCAGGCTGTTTTCTAGACTTGAGTCCTAACTCCCAAGTGCAAGTCATGACTTGAATCCCTGTTATCTGTGAATTATCACCATGGTATGATCCTAAATAGCAGATAATAGAATGAAACTGAATAGTTGGAAGAACTGCTTTTCAGGCAACAGCTTCACAAGTAAGATAAAAGAAAGTTAGTAGCAAGTTTTTCAACATGATACCCAGAAATTTCAGTTTCTCTTTTAATTTGGGACAAATACAGCTTGCAAATTGTCTTTCCAAGACTGTGAGAGGGAACAAACTGGTAGACAACAGATTCATGTAGGATTCATTTTAACACTGAAAGAAATATCTCTCAAGGAGAAGCTGGGCCTACTTATGAAATCAAAAACAATTTGGAAAAAAAAAAAATAGAATGCAAAAATTCTTTCCAGTAGAAAGTACAAACCACTGAAAATAGTTGAAACTCTCCTTTCAGGTGATATTAATTCTGGAAAAGTTGAAATTAAGTGGCCTGCAATGATCGATGCTAAACCAAGCATGAAACAGCAGAGCTTTGCCTGTCTTTCACTTGGTGTGAAAAATTTGGAACTAGACTTTAGTCAAACAACCCAGAATTCACTGGTTTATTCTCAGAGTTCTTCAAGTATTGTTAAGTCAATTAAAATACCATAGAAGATACAAATGCTTTTTCTTTGCTGCTTATAGAAGATTTACTGAACAACTTGGAAATCACTCCTATGAAAACTTCTATTTTTAGTTTGTTATTCTCTAAACCAACTAATTTACTTACATGACTTACTGGATGACACTTAAGGAAAGAAAAAGGAAATATGAATAGAACTATATTTGCAAGACTTTGAAGCCACTTTTTACTGACATTGTGGATATGAATGAAAATAAGTCTCCAATCTTCATAATTGATTAATGTCTAGGAAGTATTTACCATATATTAATATATTAATATATTTATCATATATTAAGATTATGTAATTGTTAATATATTAAGAAAATGTAATTAGGTAATGATTGCCTAACTTCTTGTGATGTTCATTTATAATGTGAAGAAAATATTCTTACAATAATCCATATTGTCTCATATTTTAAATGCTGTGTCACTAAATTTACATTCCCAAAACCAAAGATTTTATTTTCTTGAAACGTTATATAGCCTGACCTCACAAATTCCGAAAAAAAATAAAACACAGTTAAAGAAATCTTTAGGGGTTTTAAAATTATCTGAATTTTGTGCTAGTTAATGACATGGAATAATATTAACTTAATTCTGCTATTTAACTGTGTTTTTTTATAAAATACTCACATCTTAGTCTAAGTATTTTAGTGCACTCTCACAGTGAGAAACTGAGATGAAGAATCAAAAGGACATTCCTTTTTAGTTACATCATGAAAAATTAACACCACCTTCTGGTCGAATATGTGCAGTCACTAAGATAATCTCCAAAATACTTCTACTTCAGTATTTTCTCTAAATATCTATCATATCTTCTCTTTTAGTCTGTCTTATAGTCAAAAGACAAAAACTCCAACCTTCTTCTTAGCCAAAGACAGGAGAAGCAAAGCATTTACTTATGTTATAGACTATTAATTGCTACATAAAAGCAATATATATGGATTATAACTGTGAACACACTTCACTTCTTTTGCTTAAATCCTTTTTAAAATTTTCACATGCAATGACATCTTAACCAAAGTTCCTCTTAATAGGTCACTAGTGTCCTGGGACCATTTTGCTTTGTAACTAGTATGCTTGGCAGCTTCTATATTTTCTTTCATTGATGGGTTTGCAAGCTTGTAGAGATTGCCATTTTACTTGCATGTAGACATTGTACAATAAAGGTGAAGTTCATGACTGACAGTTATAAATAAGTATCAACTTTGAATCCTCATACAAATAAAGTCCAGAAAAATTTCGTTGTCACTGATTTATACCTAGTATATTTATTACCCTTACCAAACATCTAAAAATATTAAATATATAATTTGAATTCAGTAACTTGAGGAGAACCTAATGCTTTGTAATGTCATGTTTCTTGTCAACGCATTTTTATGGGACATTCTTAATGACTTTTCTAGATCATTTGCCTGTGCACAAACACTAGCCAGCAGTTAAGGAACATGGTTTTAAATAGTTATAAAGAATCACAATATTTGGTTAAGTGCCTTAGATAATATTCACTTTTCACTTTGAAAATTGCAAGTTATTTATGAGGCAAAATATCCAGATACACTATTTGGCTACTGCAATGTAATAAACCATCCCTTTAATATGCATTGTTGGGCATTTTCTAGATGATTATAAGTAACAGTGGCATAATATGATATTAATATGTATAAATTAATGAAAAAAATGCATTGTCATATTAATGATTTACAGAGTTGTTTGGTGAGTCTGATCAATATATTGATTTAAACATGTAGGAACATTCCTGTTACTTAGGCAGCTTCCTTTTGTTATATCAAGAATTGTAATTTTAACGGAGAAAAACACAATAGAAGATGATTAATTATCTCCTTTTGTCATGGAGATCAATTATTGTGGAATGTGAACATAAGAAAATGAAAGCATTTTTGTATAAACTGTCCCCTGAGTCTTTGCTCATTTTGGTGTATTGTTTGCAGACTGTTGCATAGGCTAATACAAAATAGCATAGTAAATAAGGCATTCTGCTGAAATAAAATAAGTTTCCTCACCAATGAAACCTGTCTTTCAAAAAGTCTGGGTGCTGTCCTGCCTTTTACATATAAAATGTGTGTTTTAATCTATTCCAAAAGCAGCATAATCCAAAGTTTGCATAGCTATTATCATTATATTACATTTGTAATGAGAGAACATAATGCAAGATGAAAAACTTTATTTAAGCCATAATAGAAAAGCTGCTCACAAGCAACACAAATTAAAAAGTAATACATTTAATCTTAGACAGCTGGTAGAAATAATTATATTTTTTCTTAATTGTCAGTAATTTGTGAATGAAGCCAAATTTTCTGTGTGGGGTTTTTTTGTAACTCAAGATGAATCAAACTGCTGTGTTAGAACCATCATACAAATGGTAAAAATTAAGGAAGCAATGAAAAATTATATTTGTGTGGTCTGCCTTACAAACTGAATGATGCAAGTTTGTGCCACCAGGCTCTGTCCAATGGATTCAAATAGTGGTCTATAACATGAAATTCAGAGGGGCTTTAAGTGGTTGAATTTCTAATTAAACAATGCCATTTTAAAATAAAGTCTCAGTCTTATTTTGAATGCTTTCTGGGCTTAAATGTAGACTCTTCTTCTAGTGCTGCTTTAGAAATCCATTGGATTTCCTTTAATGAGGTTGATTTAGGAACAATATTACAGAAGCTGAGAAAAACAAATCAGCAAAATCTAGCAGTCCACCTTTTATATCTTTCTCTGATTCGCTGCTACTCTGTTTGCTTGGAGACAGAAGACTTTATTCTAGATACTGCTATCACCTGGTGTTTGCTAAATTGCTGTGAAATTGTTGCAACAGCTGTTTGTTACTGGGGAAATATTCGCTTCATATTGCTGCAATAAACTGATCATTGCCAATTAAATGCCCATTAATTGTGTAAGCAAGGAATGCTGCCAGATGTTTACATTAGAAAGAAAAATATCCTTTGTTCTTAATTTTTCACTTATAACCCTCCCCCTTCATGTGGATAATAACATTAAAATGTTCTTTTCTTGAATTTTCCACAAATTTGGGTTGGGAATAAATAAAATGCATTATTCTTTGGTGATGAGACCTTGGGATATGTGTAGAAGTATAGTAATAAATATTATTAGCACACATAAATAAACCCTAATGTTTTATTTAAAACTGAAATATACATATCTGTATCAGTATATGTATATATATAAATTATACTATATAGAGTTTTCTATTAAGTTTATTCCCAATACTTACTGTTATATTTAGTTTCCAAAATAATTAATTTAATTCTATTAAAAAACAGAATTTTCAAACACATCTCCCCACCATCCCTTAACAAGACACAGACTGTATAGAATCCCAGAAATTATGGAAGAAATTTCTGATAGACATTTCTGTGAGTAATGGCTTGTAAAAGTCCCTTAAAAAAAAATTTGCAGTTATCATCTGAGCTATTAAAGGAGCTTTGAACAAAGGCTGCCAGTATGCTGCAGGACTACATTCCCACAAAGAAAGCATGAGAAAACATGGCTGCAATCCCAAATATATAATTTTCTTAATCAGTGTTCACAAATCATAGACTCACAGAACCGTAAAATGCTTTGTGTTGCAAGGGATCTTTAAAGTCCTTCTTGCTTAACTCTCCTTCTGTGGACAGGGACACCTAGCTCATCATACAGCTCAAGGCTATGTCCAGCCTTGGACACAGAACAATGATGGGTCATTCACAATCTCTCTAGTTTACCCGTTTCCCCCCTCTTACTACCCACACCATAAAGATTTTTTACTTACATCTAATCTAAGTCATATAGGGAGAATCATATGAAATTATTTGTGTTGGAAGGAATCATAAAGATTATCTAATCTGACCTTCCAGCCACAGGCAGAGACAACTTCCCCAAGACCAGTTTGCTCAGAGCTCCATCCAACCTGGCTTTGCACGCTTTTAGGTTTAGGGCATCCACAGCTTCTCTGGGCAGCCTGTACCAGTGGCTCACTACCCCCACAGTAAAGAATTTTTCTAATAGCTATCTAAATCTTTCCTCTTTTAGTTTAAAACTGTCATTCCTTTTCATATCAGTACAGTCAGCAGTAAAACATCTTTCTTATAACATCTATTTATAAATTTAACACTGTGTCTGGTTGGACCCGTTTCTTTCCCAGGCTGAACAATCCAAGCTCTCTCTGACTATCTTCCTAGCAGAAGTGATCCATCCCACTGAGCTTCTGCATGGCCCTCCTCTGGACCTCCTACAACAGATTCATATCTTTCTTGTGTTGCAGATACCAGAGCTGGGTGTAGCACTCCGGGTGGAATATCATGAAAGTGAAGCGGAGGCGCAGACTCCCCTCCCTCCACCTGCTGCCCCCGGTTCTTTTGATGCTTCCCAGGACACAGTTGGCTTTCCATACTGACTTCCCACATTCCCAGTTTGTGTGAAGTTTGTATCCATTGTGCTCCCAAGTCCTTCTCCTCGAGGTTGTTCTCAACAGGTATTGACAGAGGTTTGCTCCGCTCCAGGTGTAGGACCTGGGCTCACACTGGCTCACTCTTCAAGCCTGTCAAGCTCCATCTAGTTGTCATCCCTTACCTCAAGAGTATCAACTCTGTCACTCATGTCTGCCTCATCTGTAAATACTTTTACAGGAAAAGTTATTATCTACATCCGTAATCATGCACACCATAAAAAGTGTGTCGAAATATGTACTTTATAATAGCACATAGTTGTCATATTAAAAACAAATTTGAAACTAGTAGATAAAATAGACAAGTTACTGGCCTGGTTAAAACAGCCACAAAAATTCACAGCCACTTACCACTATCAGAGTTAGACTAAATTGTACATAACAAGGCTGGGATAAAGAAGTAGGTCAAAAAAAGGTCAAAAAAAGTTGTCTCAAAATGAAATTTCCCCAAAACACTGAGCATAAAGCCACTCTTCTGACCAATTATTAAAGCAATTATCCAGGTCTTGAGTATTACTTCATATTATTCACAGTCTTACGTAGTATATCATAATTCGTAATATCCCAAACAACTACAACACTACTATTTCTACTACTAATATTCATAATATACAGCACCCAGATTTGAAATAGCATATAGCCAAATAACCATAGTGAGGTAAACAGGACAGCAAAGAGCATTATTTTCAGAGAAACACTGTGACAACTAGGAAAGCCTTTAGAATTCCATAGGTGAGGTGAATTTATCCCATCTCCTCAGGCATAAAATTGCATCCTGTCTTTACTTACTGAAACATGAACTGTGATACCATCAAGGAAGGTCAAAACAAAGTGATTCAAACACTGACAGGTCTTTTTGTAATTGTAAACAGAAAATGAGATGATTTTCTACTGAAATACTTCTGGAATCAGTTCTTATCCAAAATTTATTTAACATTAACGAAACAAATCTGAAATTTTATTCACAAAAATTATCAAATTCTGATTTTCTTGCTGGTTTTCAATTAGAGTGATATGATCACATTCAGTAAACAGGGTCAAGGACAAATTTACTGTTCATAATCAAGTGTTATTTACACTAAAGATAAAGTTTTAAAATGGCTCAATGAGCAGAATTCAATGTTGCATGAACTAAGCTCAAAAATAGAGAATAAACTTTCTCCAGAATTGGATAGACTGACTGGAAAAAAATAATATTTTTTCCTATTTTTTCCTATTTTTCCTATTTTTAAAAATAACATACTTTTGGGGGGGGGGTTTTGTTTGTTTTTTGGTGGTTTTTTTTGCTTTCTTCTTCACTACTTATTTTGTTTCATGTTTTTTAGGGGGTTTGTTGGCTTGTTGGTTCATTAGTTGATGGGTTGGTTGTTTTGAGGGGTTTTTTTGAACAGCAATAAGAACAGGAAGTTCTTATTGTTTGTGTTAATTAGAAGCTTATAAAAACTTATCATAATTATCACTTCTGGGGACTTTTTCCTAACAAGAAACTCTTTTTCCTGATGCAGAGTTCAGATACTCTTTTCTAGCAGTGGGGAACAAAGAGACATGGACCCCCTTATGCATTCAAAGGAGATCACTTTATTGTAGAAACCACCTCCCTTTTATACCATTAATCTCAATCAGACAAAAACAAAACTTAACAGAAGAAGGGCACTCACTGTCTGGCTCAGCTGCAGTGCGGCTTTCCGTGAGCCATAGCTATCTCTCACCTCCCAGCATACTTCCAACAGTCCCTTCTGCAGCTGTGCCTTGCCACAGGGCCTTCTGGTGAGCATAAGCCTTAGCAACCTCAACAATTACAACCCCATATCCCGCATTCTTCCATACTGGCTAATAAATAAGGTGGTGATGCCAGTTGGGGGTCAGTCTCTTCTCCCAGGAAACCAGAAACAGGAATAAGAGGAGAAAGTCTTAAGATGCACCATTGGCTGGATATTAGGAAAAAATTTCTGCACAAGGAAGAGTGGTGGAGCATTGGGATGGGCTGCCAGGGAGGTGGTAGAGCCACTATCTCTGGAGGTGTTTAAGAAAAGACTGGACATGGTACTCAGTGCCATGGTCTAGTTGACAAAGTGGTCTTGGGTCACAGGTCAGACTCTATGATCTCAAAGTCCTTTCCCAATCTAGCTGATTCTGTGATTTAAACAGAGAAAGGCCATATAAATCCTTAGAAAAAAACAAAGCATCTCCATTGACCAAGCATGACAAGGACAGGCACAAGAATCTGCTGATCCCCTTCTTGACAAGGACAAAGAGAGAGCTAGCAAATACAAATTGTTTATGTTAGCTATAAACCATGGAAATACAATCTAATGAAAACTCTCAAACCCTCTTGTGGGGTTTTTTTTTGTGGTTGTTTCTTTCTTTGTTTTAAAACACTGTCTAGTAATATATGCTCAGAAAAACCCTGAAATATGTTTTTTAAATTGCCTAAAAGGTATGAAAGCACATAAGAGCAGAGATGGCTGGGGGCATATGTATAGAAACATACATACATATGCATTTATACACACACACACACACACATATATATATCTATACATATATATACAGACATATACGTACACACACAATATGCTCCCTAAGTACTTGTGCTAGATAAATGCTAAAAGAACTAAAGAGACACAAACTGTCTAGATGGAATATTGTTTATTGCAGCATATTGAACCCCACACTCCCTTTGGAAGGTGATCACAGGACACAGGCTGAGCTATGGAAAATATAAGGCAGCAGCATCTGGCTCCTTAAGTATCTCCATGGGCACTTGTAACAACATCTTTGAAGTTGTCTGTGCATCTGTCACATATTTAGTCTGCTTATTGACTGCCCCAGCTGAGCACCATTTTGATTCTTTCAGACATGGAATAATCAGGGAATAAATCCCAGGAAAATCCATTGCAATATCATTCACATGTCTTCCAAAATTAATAAGAGGACAGGACACTACTTCATTCCTACGTCTGTTTTATTGGTGGGTTTTTTTTAGCTTTTTTTTTTAATTTATTTTTTAAACTGATGTTAGGCCTTTCATCTAAGTACTGCCTCTGCACAGTTTTTGGGTTTTTTTTTTGGGATTCCATGTAATATTGGTCAAGAGATAAAAATAACTATTAATCCCTTATCTCAATTTAAAAAGCCATAGGAATTATTTTTACCACAGACACAAATCATAAGATGCAACATTGTGAGTGTCCTAATGGACAAACTAATGCAGAAGATGATTTTTTCCTTTTATTTTTCCCTTGTTATTTTGCTATTAAAAATCTCTTCAGAAGATTAATTCTGATTAAAAAAAAAAAGACAAAAGAATAGCTAGATATCAAACACAGAATAGGGAACAGTTACAATACATTGATATAAAAAAATGAGCATTTTAGGCTATCTGATTTCACAGTAAAAGTCTTAAAACAATCAATGATACATTTTCGTCTCACACATACTTCCTTCTAGGTTCATCAAAAAATTAGCAGCAATTGGGTTGGTACAACTGGAGTTCCATTTGCTATCTACATGAGTCAGAATATTCGGGGTTTAGAATTAGCCCAGGACTTAGTTAAGTTATTGACTGAATGACGAGTTTTACTAAAGCAGTAGGATACAGTAGGAGGTACTTTACCAGAGAATTTCAGATTCTGGGCACAACTGAAAAGTCTTGGTGGAGAAAATGTAGCAAATTTTTAGTGAAAAAAAAAAAATCAAAGGAAAATGGTTGTCCCTTGATTATAGTTAAAGCTCCCTTCAGCCAGAATTCCATTTGAGTTGGAAATTGATTTCTACAGAGATCACCTTGGAAATAACATGGGAGAAAGACAGCAGAGGGAAATAGAAAGATGTGTTAAGAGAAATACAGAAAAAAATGTTGAGAGAAAAAAGTGCTGTGCTCAGTTGACAGGACCTAACAATATAGAGGGAGATAAAGAAAGTATCCTCATGTTTGCATCCTGTAATCAGGTCTAGCACACTATATTTAAGAAAAAGACACTTCTCCAGAACTTTCTAAAAGTCACCTAATTTGAAAGAATGCAAGAACAACCTACTAAACAGGTGTTTAACCCTGCTTCTACCCAGACATGTAAACTTTTTGTACTTGTTAATAAATTTCTCAAAACAATGGATTGAAAATATGAAGTAATTATCCTACTATTAAATACTCACACTTTTTTTGTTAACTTTTTGTTTTAAACTACACTAAAAAGCCAACTATGTATATGAAAAATACAAACTAAAATGACTCTAAAATTTCAAAACACACAAGACGCACAAAAATAATTCACAATTCA
Organism: Poecile atricapillus; assembly: GCF_030490865.1. Lineage (NCBI taxonomy): Eukaryota > Metazoa > Chordata > Aves > Passeriformes > Paridae > Poecile > Poecile atricapillus. Next base: position 82,492,281 of record NC_081289.1, on the reverse strand, counting down.
ACATGAATGCTGCAATAATTACAAAGATTTTATTATGAAAAACAAGATTTTTTTTGTTTATTAATTTACATATATTTAAAAAAAAAGGGTCATGTCACTTACAGATTTTGTCTCAAATTAAGGGGATTGAAATTATTGTCATCCTAAGGAGATATGGACAGAAGGGTGTAGTTTGGGATAACTCAGGTTGGAGGGAACTTGAGTAATTCTCAAGTCCAACCTCTTGCTCAAAGCAGGACCACTTATGAGATGAAAGCAGGTCATTTAGAGTTTTTCCTGTCAGCACCTGAGAACTTCCAAGGACAGAGACTTTACAGCCTCTTTGGAGAGTGTCTTCCAGTACCTCAGTGCACTCACATTGAAATTTTCTTCTGTCCTCCTTCCATGCACCGCTGTAAAGAGCTTCACTTGTTTTCTTTTCTATTTCACTTGTAGTTATTGAAAGGCTGCAGTTAGGTGGCCCCAAGGCTGCTTCTTTTCTAGGTTCAACAAATTCTATTCCCTCAGCTTCTCCTCCCACAGCAAGCGATCCAGTGGCTCTCTGATCAGTGTCTTGGTCATATGGCAGATCCCAAACTGGTCTGTGTCACACAAAATGATCTAACAGGTCTGGGGCGAAGGGAGAAAAGCCCTGTTCTTGACTGGCTGGGCCCTCCTCAGCATAGCTCTTTTCAACAATGTGTTGCTAGCTTCCTTTGCAGACAGAGGACAGTCCTGGGTGTCTGACAAGGTTCCTGGAAAACCTTGCATTGCAGCTGCTTCACAAACAATCATGTGCAGCCTGTAAAACTGTAGGCACTAGTAAGCAGAGTTGTACCATATATATATGAAAAGCTATACATGCTATCAAAGCAAAACCATACAACTGATTTCACCCATGTGAAATCTCAGAATAACCAGGTTTCATGTGCTGTTCTCCATATACTTTGAAACACTGACAAATTTGCAAATTGTTTTAAGTCTCTGGTTCTATGCAGGCTAATGTATATTATATGTATGTTTTGATGAACTTGTTGTTTATCCGTCATATAATAAAAGAAAAGTTAAAGGATACATGACATATTTACTTCCAGCTTTAATTGAAAATGAGATAACAATACATATGCTCTGACACTGCTTTTGTATTTTAACCTTGTCAATTAGAAAATCATTTAACAGTTGCTTTTAGTCACCATTAACATCCCACCTTGAACACACTGCATCTTGTACTGTACTGAAAAGCAAAGCCTCATTATAGACAGCTGTACTCTATGGTGCTACTTTGTATGTAAATAAAACTGACAGAATAAAGGAAGACAGAGAATGTGTAATTCAGTTGTCTTTCAGGACCTCTACAGAGAAGACACGGAGCCTATTACTGAATCTTATTTAAATAACATGGAAAAATTTAATAGCTAGTGTCATGCTCAGCAGAAAAGATAAATGTTGACTACACATATCATCATATATGATGAGAACAGAGCTGACCTGATACATCCAGGAGTTACAGCACAACCTTATAGAGAGAAAGGAACGCCATTCAGCAAGTGGAATAGCTGCACAATCACAGTGAGTGCCCAAGGTGAGGAATGCTCTCAAGAGATCCCCCATTCCAAAGCTTGGTACAGCAGCTTCCAGTGTTGCCCTGGAAGGAATTGCATTTGCAATTAAAGATACTTGGTCCTAAATCAAACCAACTGCTGACATGTATTTATGTTCAGACACAGTGTTTCCTTTTTCCACCTCTTCCTCTTTTTTATTGTCTATTTAAATTAAAGTTCATAGCATCTACCCAGAGAGGTTGTTTATTCCTTACGGAATAAGGAATAAGGAATAAGTACCTTAAGTAAAAGTAACCTTCTGCTCCTGAAACAATATATTCTAGCAGACATTCTGTGGTATTTCTGTGTCAACAGATGTAATTTTCCTCTATCAAAAGTTAATTGTCTTGTATATGTTAAAAAGCCCACAAATGCTAAGCTCTAAAAAAAAAAAAAAAAAAAAAAAAAAAAATTCTCTTATATTTCAAGAAAACAAAACAATATTTTCAGGGCAAATTTGTCCAACCTGCATGTGCACCTAGACTTGATTCAGAAATGGAAGTGTCCTATGAAGAAACACTATAGAAGATGGGCAGGGGCTCAGCTGTTCCTCAAATAGTTATGGGATTTATTTTGGAAGGAAAAAAATTGTTCACTATAACCCTTTGCTGTATACACTTTACAAAGCAAGCAGCACACACACCTAGATCTGGAAAAGCCTTTCCCACTCTCTGCAGCTATCTGCTGTAAAATTTTCTAGGGAAAATTTGACCACTGATTAAATATCTACAAAATCCTGAAGTGGTTGGTGGTGAAAATGCCTTCAGGAAATAATCCATTCCAACCACTCTTCTCAAAGCTGACTTAAAGCAGGTTACCCAGGACTGTGTCTTTCAGGTTTTTAATATCTCTGAGCATAATTACTCCTAAATCTTTCTGAGAAAACTGTCCAACTTTTTAGCCATTCTGCAGTACAAAACTATCTTCTTAGGTTTAAATGGAATTTCTTGTATTTCAGTGTGTGTCTGTAGTCAAGAATCAGAGGTTCAGTTTCCAATTGTGTCAGATTCTCTCTGTAAATCACTTTCTGAGACAGACTTCTGTGAAACAGGAAAAGTAGTATCAAGTCACTCAGACTTGTGTCACAGGATATTTCTATTAGATTTTAAAGTACTTATTAATCTCTGAAAGCTTAGCTGAAATACAGAGTTTTAGCAAGATGAAAAAAAGTTATGACAGTCTTTGTTTCCAGGAAATGACATTTCAAAGATGGTCTGAACAGAGATTCACAACACTTGTATTAAAAAAGAGAAAAACCATTCCCCAAAAACCCCTAACTTCTTGCTCTCCAGTAGATATTTAACTGGGTTATTCAGAGTTCTAATTCAAACAACATTTTCAGAAATAGAAAAAAATGACCAGAATTTTTTTGCTGCTTCATTCACTAACAAAAATCTTTAGGATGAAAAATGTTTGATGTTATATAAATGGCACAAACAGCATACAAGTTTACTATGGTATCTAAAATATTATTATTACTATCTAATCTCTATTTCTAGAATACACATTTTAAGACTTTACATTTTTTAGATTCATCTGCATAGGGCAATGTGCTTATATATGCAATTGGTATACATATACATTAGAGTTGCACTAACTATTTGCAGGGAAAAGTAACCTCTGTTACCCTTCTCCAATGACCACTCTCTCCAGACTTTGAATTATCTGTATGATGGTATCAAGGCTATGCTGGAAGTTATTACATAATTCAAGAACAGCTGCAGTGGGTGAGTCCTGCTCCATCATCATTCCCTGGCCTGTGGCCTGACTCAGGGTGTGATTAACTCCCTACAAAAGCAGGAAAGTCAAGAGATACGACCCTGCAAATTTTTAATTCCAACCTCAAGTTGTATACCAACAGAAAAATAAAGGCATTAGTTGTTGCATTTTTCCCATTTTGGCCAGCTCAGGTCCAAGTGACCTGCAATCCATCTGGGGTGGCACATCAAGGTAGAACAGTAAAGGAAAATCAACCTTCTTCATACAGAAACAAAAATGGTCAACATTTAATTTTCAGTTTGAATTAAAAGCATTATGGTCAGTTATGATGGCACAGGAACTCATGTCTAAAACTAAGTTGAAACTTATACTTCTGGACCATTTTCAAGCTTTTCACATTGGCTTTCCAGTAATTTTAACTTATGAGTCACATATACTTGCAGAGGAACCAGCTTTTGCTTGTGGGAACAGAAGAAATGGATCCATTGAGGAATACAGGCAACACTAAAAAGATAGTTTGTATGTGAAGAATAGCATGATGTAAACTACAGATTACTACTACAATCATAAGAAATTCTCTATTTTATGCACCAAATAAGATTTTAATTAGAGTCCTTAATTTATACTAGATCTATATACCTCAAGTGACAAAGCTTCTGTGAATAGATTCAAGGTGAAATTATGACAGTTCTTCTGATGAAACAGTGAAATGCTGCTGTAATGTGCATGGAAGGACAAGCTTCTCATGTGAAAAATGCTAAAAATATGAGGTGAAACCACAAAATTATGAGGTATTTTTAAAAAATGTAGAAAGGTTATGGTTCTTCCTTGTTTAGCTTCAGTTGCACAAGCAAAGAACTGACTGACAGAGTTATATCATCCCTGGGAATTGTGTCATTGTCTGTATTTCCAGAATAGCCATCATATTGTTTCCATCCATGATTCTGTTGCCTTTTCCTAAAGTGGGGATGTCTTAGTCTGAGCACCCTCTTTAAAATCAGTAGCCAAGTAAAATATTTAGGATTTGATATTTGCTGGATGTTATTGCACATAAGAAGCTAGAAGGACAGATTCTAAAGTTGTGGAGACATTATAAAGGGCTTTTGTAATCTTAGTACAAATCAAATTCAAAACATGAATAGATCCTTCCTGTGCTATGTAATTACATTACAGGCATTTAATTGAAACTTAGTAGAAATGAAACTTTGCCTAGCATAGACATGTTCTGATGGTAGAAACTCAGCAGGAGGGCACTAGGTTATTAAAAATGTTCTTCATCTGTCTAACACTTCAGGAAATAAATATGTTTTGTTTTGAAGGTCTCTTTATCATGTAAAAGCATCATAACCACAAAACTAAGACTTTTTTTGGTTAAATATAATAATAAATAAGTTCAATTTTACAAATATGACCCACTGAATTATAAAGGTGAAAACAAAGGTTTGCCTTTGACTGTGTTTGGGTAAAACACCCCCACATACAAGCAGAAAATTTAGTTGTTAGCTAGAGAAGCAACTGCTTTTACTCACATACAAAATACATTGATTGCAAAAATCAACACTTTAGTAGATAATTTGATATATGGCTTAGGGGAAGCAATTTAAAAATTACAAACTGACTTGAAACTTCCAAGGCACACTTCCCTTCCAGAGAGGACCATAAATAGTTCCTGGAAACAGGATTGTGCAGGAGTGTCCTTTGCACAGGAAAGAGTTTCCAGTAACAAATGTACAGTAACAATTTCTGATGAGCAATAAAAAAATACTCAGCAAGGTTTTGAAAACATTGCTAAGCCAGCAAAAGCCTGTTGTGCCCTAAAATCTAAGTTAGAATTTATTCCATTTTAATTGTGCTACTATTCTCTTGAATATCTGTATATTTGTAAAAGAGCTCAAGTTAAAGAATTACCTAAAGTATTTCCATATACCACATCAGCATTTATCCGGAGATGTAACTATCCAAAAAGATGAACCTTCTTAAACTATTGTCAGTTCATATTAAGTAAAAATTACCTGTCTCAAGGAAACTGCAGATCAGAATTCATGCATTGCATGCAACTGCAGAAAGATGACTTCATTTCTGTGAGTTGTCAGGAAGGAGTTAAACACAAACTCAATTTTAGAGCAAAATATCACAAAGTTGCTGATGTAAGAACTCTCTCCTAAGGAGGCAACATATAAACTGCACCATTTACTTGCCAATTAATCCAAGGAGATAACATTAACATTAGTTCCACTAAGAGATGCTTGCCTGCCCACTTTCCAGGTGGTAAAAGCTAGGTTTGCCGTTGCCAAATGCCACGACAGAGGAAATAAATGGGAGGACAAATTAAAAAAATATAATTAACAGATATTTTTTGTATTGTTTTCTTCTGTAATGGATTTGCATGGCCAAGCTTTGGTAGCAGGGGTGCTGTAGGGGTGGCTTCTGTGAGAAGCTGATGGAAGCTTCCTCCATGTCCGGTAGATCCAACCTAGCAGATTGGATCTGGTATTTTGGATTTGGATCTACCGGACATGGAGGAAGCTTCTATCCAAAGGTGGATGTGCTGCTACCCAAGACTGGGCTAAGTAGAAGTGGTGATAATGTCCCTGTTCTAACAGATTTAGGCAGAAACAGAAAAAAAAAGTTTTTGCACAGAAGTAACTTAGGCCAGAAAAGAGTGGGGTGAGAATGTGTGAGAGGAACAATTCTGCAGAGACCAGAGTCAGCGGAGAAGAAGAGGGAGGAGGTGCTCCAGGTCTTGAGGCTGAGATTCCCTTGCAGCCTGTGGTGCAGACCATGGGGAAGCAGCTATGCCCCTGCAGCCCTTGGAGATCCATGGGCATGAAGAGATCCACGGGCATGCAGAGATCCACCTGCAGCCTATGGATAAGCCCCATACTGGAGCAGGGGGATGGCCTGAGCAGAGGCTGTGGCCCAGTGGAAGACAAGTAGAGAGAGGGTCCTTGGAGATGTTGAAAGACTGCACCCTGTGGACAAGTGACCCATGCTGTCTAGGGAGGACTGTTGCTCATGGGATGCACTCAGAAGTTCACAGAGAACTATCTCCCATGAGAGGGACCCCACAGTGGAGTAGGGGAAGCTGCTGAGGAGAAACAACATGTGATGAACTGACCATAACCCACATTCTCATTTCCCTGTGCTGCTGGGGAAAAAGGTAAAGCTGGAATAGATGGAAGTGTGGAGAGAAGGTGTTTTGAAGGTTTTATTTTACTTTTCATTATCCTGCTGTGATTTTGTTAGTAATGAATTCAATCAATTTCTCTAATTCTAGCCTGTTGTGCCCATGATGGTGCTTAGTGAGTGATTTCTCAGAGTTGTCATCTCAACTCATGAACCCTTCATAATATTTTCTCTCTCCTGCCCAGTTGTGGAGGGGAGAGATAAAGTGGCTTTGGTGGACACCTGGAATCCACACAGCATCAAACCACTACATTTTGTAAAGGACACCCAAATGTCATCCTGTCTTATACAATGCAAGACTTAAAAGCTTTTAGCTTCTTGCAGGAAGAGGGACCTAGCCAATGCCTAAAACCATAGGTTTGCCCTAACAAAGGAATGCTGAGTCACTGCAATACAGCTTGGAGGGAAGACAAACAATAATATAGTTCCCACAAGCAAGATAAATGTTTGCACATTTAAACTTACATTTATGCTTGCTTGCCTGCTTAAGCCTCATAAGAAATGCTTTGATATGTAAAATGAATCATATAGTCTGTTCAGTACTCAAAGCAGCCCACGTTCTCCTATTCTGCTTGAAGTGGTTCCAAGTGAAAATTGGATACCTGAGGTTCATGTGGACAGCTCTCAGTAGCAGTGAGGAGGTTTGGCTTTTCACTGCTATTATCAGTGTAAAAGGTGTTCATAAGGAGCTGCTGAGAAGGAACCACAGCCAATGGAATTCACTGTGGTCTAAATGACAGCAGAGACCACAGCAACAGCAACACAATCCTGTCTATTAACTTGAAAAAGGACTCTTTACCTCTCTCTCTATTTCTATTGCATGGATAGTCTTACTTTTGTTAGTTCTATAATGTGTAGAAAAAGCCATAATTACTTTTAATTATTTCATAAGCTTTGGAATAAGCTATAGCTTCTGACCTTCTTCACTTTTATTCAGACAAAATTTCTTTTCCAAGACAAAGGGAAGTTTTTCTGAATGAAGAGAACAGGAAGGGCAGAAAAAGCTACAGCTGAACTATTTGTTCATGGTGAAATTCACAGTTGACTCAATTTTTTTTTATATCTATCAGCAAATTTTTTTTCATTCAATTCTTGAGTTATTCTTCCCCTTAATGACCATATTGAATTAGCATATTTGTTTACCATTTTGTGTATTGTTATTCTATACATGGTACCCATCTAAATGAAGATGAATAATAGTGCCATTTTCAAGGCCCTGTAGAATTATTGAAACTTTTAACAAACCAAAAGTTATCACACACATTCATTGAAATTAAATTTCTCTTGGTCTCCCTACACTACAGCATGTCTAGAAGCTCAGTTTCTTGATTTCTATAAACAATGGAGAGCAATTTCTCTAGAACAGGTCCCTCCTATATCTGAAGATGGTCTCAGGGTCCCATTCATGGGTGAAGTAATGGTAAAAGAAACTGAATTTTTCTACTTTTCAGCAGAGCTTCCAGGGGAGCAAGAACACATCCTGGAAGCCTAGAGAATTGAAGAACAGGCTAAAAGTATGAAAAAACTACTGTAGTTGAAAGAACTTTATAAGGCAAAACTTGATCATGGTACCCCAAAAAAGCATGATACTTCAGCTAAAGAAAATCTAAAACTTCAACACTTCTTATAAAGTCAATCCCAATAAAGTCTACCTTAAAAATGCTTCAAATAAGACAAAGTATTATGGAATTACAGCAAGTCTCATTAATCTCTATGCAAGTCAATTATACACACAAGTATTTTAAGCACAAAAAAAATTTCATTTGTATCTGGAGAATCATACTCATCTTTTGGTACTGTGTCATCTGTTGCAGTATTTATATCTGTACTCTATATCTAAAACAAAAAGTGAAAAATCAGCAGTTTTTCTATTTTTCCTTTCCATATTTTTATGTATATGTAGTTATTACAATGAAAACCATCTTTGCTTTTATTGCTATGGCTACATGTCATCCATTAGCAAACAAGTTTCAGTGCATATCCATATTTATCTGTTTTAAATGTATCACTGCATCCTGCCTTCCAAATTACACAATAACCATGTTAAACAGCTTAGCTTTATTTCTTTTTTAAGAATAGGATCATCAGTAAAAGTGACAAACAGTAATCATCTTACATTTAAGATGAGTCAAACAGACATTCTCCTTCAGCTGAACTTTCTGATGAAATCTTTGAAATTGACAGATTAGAAGTGATTCATAGCTGTCAGAATTGTATAGTTTGCTGAACAAAATAAGAATAAAAACTTTGCAGATAACTGTCTGTGGGCTTACATGGCAGGTTATCTTCCTATACCCACTGCCAGTTAAATTAATAATGTCATAATCTATCTTCTCTGTCAGGTGTAAATGACTTAAGCATGTCAAAAACTAGTTTGCTGCAATGTCTCACCTATATTTAAGACCATATATTGATTTTACACTTGGAACAGAATAACACATACATGAACCCCATATTTTGTTGTAGGATGGAATGACAAATAAACAAAACTTTTACTAAATAAGTAAAGCAAATACTTTTTAAATACTGTTTAATAAATAAGCAAAAACTACTCTTGTGAAAAGGTAGTGAAAATGGAAGACCTTGGCAGCTATCAAGGTATCCAATGCTTTTAAAACCAAAACTTCTACCAGTAATGATCCCATGTTGTTATTTCAGCTGTGTGAAGTTGTGGTACAACTGACATTCCTTATAGAAATGAGAGTTTATTACTCTGTACCTTATCTATAAAAAGGCAATCAATGCAAAGGAATTGATTCCCAAGAGCCAAAGAGACAGAGAGCTTCCACAAAATTTAAATCACAAACATAATTATTTACAGAATCACAGAATATAGCCTGAGTTGGAATGGACTCAAAAGGATCATAGAGTCCCACTCCTGGTTTTGCACAGGACAGCCCCAAAAGTCATACCATGTGCCTGAGAGTATTCTCTTGCTTCTTGAACTCTGTCAGGCTTGGTGCTGTGATCAACCTAAAACTGCCCTGACACAATTTCATTCCCTTGGGTGTGTGTCACAGGACACCACAGAACAGAGATCAGTGCCTGCCTCTCCTCTTCCCCTCACAAGGAGACTGTAGACTGTGATGAGGTCTCCTCTCAGTCTCCTCCAGGCTGAACAGATCAAGTGACCTATTCTGCTCCTCATACTTCTGCTTCCCCTCCAGAGCTTTCACCATTCTGACAGCCCTCCTTTGGACAGTCTCTAATAGCTTGATATTGTGGCACCCAAAGCTGCCCCTCACACTCGAGCTGAGGCTGCCCCAGAGCAGAGCAGAGCAGAGCAGGACAATCCCCTCCCTTGCCCAGCTGGAGATGCTGGCCCTGATGCCCCCCAGGACACGCTTGGCACTCCTGGCTGCCAGGGCACTGCTGGCTCATGTTCAACTTGCCACTGACCAGGACCCCCAGGTCCCTTTCCACAGCACTGCTCTGCAGTGTCTTGTTCCCTAGTCTATCCGTACAGCCAGAGTTTCCCTACCCAGTACTTTCTCTTGTTGAACTAATGCAATTCATGACTGCCCAGCCCTCTACTTTGTTGAGGTTTCTCTGCAGAGTCTTTCTGCCTTAGAGGAAAATCAACAGCTCCTTGTAGTTTATTATTGCAGGCAAACATATCTTTGAGTATAAACCCCGGTCATTTATGAAAATGCTGAAGAGCACAGGGCTAAGATGGAGCCCTGTGGAACCCCACCGGTGACAGGTCACCAGTCTGATGTCACCCCATTCACTGTCACCCTTTGTTCCTGACCCATGAGCCGGTTGCTCACCCACCCCATGATGTGTTTATCCAGCTCTGTGCTGAATATTTTATCCAGAAGGATACTGGGAGAGAGAGCATCGAAAGCTTTGCTGAAATCCAAAGATTATACCATCTTCCCTTGATCAGCTAGGTGGGTTACCTTGTCATAAGAGGAAATCAGGTTTGTTAAGCAGGACTTTCCTCCCATGAGTCAATGCTGACTGTGACTGATGACTGCATTGTCTTTCAGATGTTTTTTAGCACCTCCCAGGATTTCCTTCCCCATAACTTTACCAGGCATTAAAGTGGGACTGACAGCCTCATAGTTTCCAGGGTCCTTTTTCTTCCCCTTCTTGAAAACAGGGAGAACATTCACCAGCTTTCAGTCAGCTGGGACATCTCCAGATTCTGAAGACTTCAAAAGTCATTGAGTGAGGCTTTACATTGACACCAGCCAACTCTTTGAGTATTCTCAGCTGTATCCCATCAGGCTCCATAAACTTATAGGGATCCAACTGAAGCAGCAGATCCCACACAAGCTCAGGGTTAACAAGGGGTTGGTCGTTCTCACAGCTTGATCCTCCAGCTCAGAGTGCTGGGACACTGCTGGTTCATCATCTATGCTGAAGACAGAGGCAAAGAAAGCATTGAACACCTCTGCCTTTTCTATGTTCCTCTGGGCGAGGTGACCATCCTCATCCTATAATGGGCTGATGCTATTTCTGCACGATCCTTTGCTATTAAAATATTTTTTAAAATGCTTTTTATTGTCACCCATAGTACTTTCCAGCTCCCAGCTTTGGTCCCACAAATTTTCTCCCGACAGTGACAGCAGCATCTCTATTGCTCCAATGTCAACTGACCTTGCTTCTATTGGGCTCACACTATCCTCTCTGGCCTTAGCAGCAGCAGAAGACCCCTGCTCAGCCAAGCTGACCTTCTGCCTACTCTGCTTGCCTTCGGACCTTTTGGAATTGCCCTTGAGAAGTGGTGTTTAAAAAATCCTGCACGGATGGACCGTCAATAGAATTTTCCCAGGGGGCTTTACTCACTAGTTCTCTGAGCAGTCTGAAGTCTGCTCTCTACATGTCCAGGGCTGAACTTTTGCTGGCACTTTTCCTACTGTCAACATAGATTTTAAACTCGATTGATTCATGGTGACTGTGTACAAGATGGCTGAAAATCACTAAGCAAGACTCTCTCAGTTAACAAACAGGAAAACAAGGAGGTCCTCTTTCCTAGTTGGCTTACTGAGGGAGAATACCACAAAATTATTATCCAGGTGTTTTAGGAACCTTCTGTGCTTGTTTGTGTCAGTGGTATGATATTCCCAGTAATCTTATGGCAAGCTGGTCATTCATAATGATGCTTCTTTACACATATATATATTTATTTATTTTTATTATTTTATATAATTTTATTAATTAATTATAATAAATTTATTAATTTATATAATTTTAGATATCTATTTATTATTTTTTATCTATTTATATGCATTTATATACTTTACAGCTGTATGTCTGTGTAAATATATACACATATATTTAGGTAAGCTGGGGACAGAAGGAAATAAATTAAATAAATGCAATAGTGGTTTGAGCTGTCAGTCGGTGCCTCACAAGCACTTCTGTCCATACCATGCTTTGTTTCTAAATGATTGTGATCCAAATTAAATTCAAACTTGTGAGTCACCCTGAAAGACACACAAAATCCATCCAGTTCTAGATGCTTTAATATTCCTTCAAAATACATTGAGCATTCATTTGATTTCTAGTGAGATAGAATAAATTATGAGCAAAACACAAGCAAAAAAATAATTTTTGAGGAGTTATTTTCCCTTTCATTTTATGAGTTCATTTGAGACAAAAATTTAATAGAAATGTCACCATAAGACAAGCTAAGTCAACAAAATAACTGCTTCAGGAATCATAGTATTCTTGCTCTACTTTAACAGTCTACAAAAGCCCGTGATTAGACACGAGAGTTTAATGTCCACGATGAACTTTCATGCCCTTCAAGAACAGTTTATATGTTTGTAGTGTCTTAGTACAAGCAGGTTTCCTTAAGCCATGTGTTTATTAGAATGGCCCAAATCTCTGTCTTGGGACATTATGAATCACTGCAGAAGGAGTTTTAATACTCTCATAAGACTGATTATTTAGAAATTAAAGACTTGCACATATGTTGCAACTAAAAATCTTGCACATATGTTGCAACTAAAATTTCGGCCAACAATAAATGTGGACTACTAGTCATATTAAAATACAAGTCTAAATGATGAGATTTGTTTATTTTCACCTAAGATAGTGCAGAGCGTTTGAGAAGTTCCTGTGGTGGCTATTCTCAATTTCTTAAAATAATTCTAAGCCAAAACTTTTAACAGAAAAGATGTGGATCTTCCAAAAATATTTCTGTCTCCAAGAAAATTCTCCAGGAAAAACCTTCCTGAGTAAAAACACAAATATAAATATTTTATTTATATTCTGTAAGATTCTTCATGAAACTTCTAGGAAAAAGTAAAAAATATATCTCACCTGAACCCCATTTCTCACATGACTCAGGGTCTGTGTTGCATGACACTTGAAGTGAAATTGTTCTGGGATAACATCTCCTTGGACTTACCACTACAGCACACAAAATTCAGAAAACATGTCCCTTCTCATGGTGACAGAGTAAGTCTATAGACTGTAGATGTGCTGTGCTAACTACTTCTATCCCAAAGTAATTATCTGACCTACTCTACACTCTGGCAAAAAGACGGCACCAGAAGGATTTCACCAAGCTCCCATGGATGCACCACAGAATCTCAATAGTTTCTTCCCAACAGTATGCACTTGGATTGCAGGCAGACTACCTATTCTTAAAACAAAAAAGTACTCTTTTGCATTTTGTTTATTTACATAACCAAATAGCATGCCTGTTTCCATCCTGGTTGGTTAAACTGGGTACTATTGCATAGAGTACAGAATTCATCCATTTCTCTGCATGCCCATCAGATGTGCCCATGGGGCTAAGGCTGACTTTATCATTCTTCTGCCATTCCTACATTAGATGTATGGCTAATATGCATCAGAAAAGAGCATTCATGAAATGAAGCTATGTTTTCTTTTCGGATGCTTTATGTATGTATATACTGCTACAGAAAGAAAGTTTGTTGGGGGTTAGGTTTCTTCAAGAATTTTTTTTCCCATTTATCTATTTTCCCATGGAAATGGCAAATTGATGTGGATTAAGAGAAAATGCCTTGGCATACTGTTGGGACAGTTTGGGGATGAGGGGGGAAGTGGTGTGGTTTTTGAAGCTTCTTAGCTGGAGGTGTTTTGGTCTGCCCAGCTTGGAGAGGTGATGGCTGTGGTGTTTGGTGCTGGGCTTCTGCTCCCCAGGGGTTTGGTGCTGCTGTGAGGCTTCCCCTGACTGCCTGTTGGTGAGGCCGCTGCTCGCAGTGAGTCCATGGACTGCAACTCCCTCTGCAGCCTGCCTTCGCCAGGGGAGATCCTCACCATCTGCCTGCGTGTTTCCAAAGGAAAAGACCGGCCCCCACCTCCTCTCTCTCTCTCTGTCTCGCTCTGGAGAGAGCAGCTCCCAGCTCCTGGTGGACTGGGACCTTGGTGGGGCTGCCATCATAAGGGTACCACACACGTGAGAGAGCAGGGAAACCGAGTGCCCTCCCTTTCCCCTACCTTCTCTCTCTTCCCCAGGCTACCATTAACCCCTGCAGGGCTCAGGGCTTGCGTTGGAATGCATCCTGAAGCCTTGGGAAACACATCCTGAAGCCCTGGGGGAGTCACTGCAGCTATGGCCTTGCCAGGAGACATCAGCATCCCCTGCCTCTTATGGTGGTAGCTGCACCACAATGGGAAAGTGCTTGACAGGTGGGAAAGGGCTGATATTGCTGTGGTTTGGGTTGTTTTTTTTTTAATTGTTGTTGCTGTTGTTTGTCTGTCTTTATGTATATTTATATATATTTTTTAAACACACACACACACACATATATATGTATTCTAGCAAGGAATTATTTTTTTCCCATATATTTGCCTGAAAGCGCTGTAATTTCAAAGGTATAATAATTTGGAGGGAGAGGGTGTCAACTTTTCCAATCCACCTTCCTTGGCCAACACCTCTCTTTTAAATCAGGGCAAAGGGTCAGGATGTTTTCTAGCTTGAACAGAGAATAATAAATGTGCTAAGAAAGAACTGTCTTTGAGAGCAATGTGTTTGACAACGTGTTGATTGTATACAGTTTGCGTTCCTTAAAAAATTCTAGTAAACGTTTCCACAGTATAAATCCCACCAAGATTACTATATATCTTATATCATTGTTTCAGTATCCATTTTACCTCAATGTGTACAGTCTCTTTCTAATGCGTTTTACTTTTGGGGAAAAAGGGATGCTGTAAAAGCTTATGATACCTAGGAATTTGTAGAGTTTAACTAATAAAGTACCTGAAACACCTGATGGTTTGTATGTGCCAAATGAAGATAGGGTTTAAACGCTAAACACTGTTACAAAGTGAATGGGTGCAAGAACTGAAGTCAGTGCAGCAAAACAGAAACAGAGGAACTCAGGAGTGCAGTTGTTGCAAAGGACAGCAGAAGAGAGACAGTCACCATCTATGAAAAAGAATGTTTAGCTCCAACCAAACAGAAAGATAAGGAGCTCTCAACATCCTCTCCATTCTCAATAGCCTCTACAAAGTATGAACTTCCCATTTCTGCAGCCCATTGAATTCATAAGATGGCTAGGTAGAAAAGTCCTGCGTATAGTGAAGAGTTACTTTTATGGAAAAATATTTTTTCCCTTTATTTTCTTTGTTCAGTCAATCTGAATATTGACCACACCTTTTAAATTATTCATATTTTCTCACTGCTTCCATGTAACCATGGAAGTTACATGTTCAGATAGAAATGCCATAGGAACACAAATATTGTATTTTAGAGATTTTAAGCAATGTCAGTTTCTAAGAATATTTATTTGCTATACTTTAATATTACTTCAAAATCACCTGTAAAAATTTTCAAATGACGGTCAGTGAGTCAAATATCCAGTAGTTTACATGATAAAATCCAAAATGGTCATCTCAATTTAGCACTGCCCTCTAGAGGTGATTTATCTTTTTGGAAAACTAAGTCATATTACAGAGGATATTAAAATTATTCAATTAAGTTTAATTTGTTGAAAATCAACCCTGCCCAATTTATACATACATTCAGATGTAACTTTTAAGTTAAAAGAACCCAAACAAACAGCAAATAGATGTTGAAGCCTAAAATGGGACTTAGAAAAATATAATGTTGCTTATGAAAAAATTATTTTCAATCAAAAAATCTAAAAAGTAATATTGAATTAATACATTTTGTTTCTTTATCTGCACTTGAAGAATAGTTTGGAAGACAATATTTCCATTTTTGAATATAGAAGCCCTGGAGCTTTAGCTTTAGCTTTAGCTTTCCCACCAAATGGGTCCTGAAAGAAAGTGGCCTGATATTAAAAGAGAAAAAGGCACAAGTGGGAGGTGAAACAATGAGGAAATCAAATTCTGTGACAGTTTCTCCAGGAATAATGAATGTTCTTTTTGAATCTTAAAACCAAGATGTTTTGATTTGTGTTTAAAATGTAGTTTATTTATTTTATTTCTTTTTTTTTTTTTTGTTAAGGATAAGGAAATATTATTCAAAGAGAAAATACAATGCCTTCTGTTCTACAAGAGGAGAAGAAGCCAAGCATGTTTGTATTTAGTAAGTTTATTGCTATTAATATAAATTAATATATTTCTAAGGACTACTTAACAACTACTTAAAGAATAGAAAATGCTAGCTGAAAGTAATTGTTGCATAATTTTGTGAAAAATTAAGTTGATTTTACTCCTTTCTCTTTACCAGAAAAGTAATTTTTTTTTTATTTTTTTTTTTTTTTTAACAAGTGTCTTGGTTTGGGAAAGGTGTTCTCCAATTTCATGTTCCTACTGACACAATGCAAGATGAGTCATTTTCTCACTCCCCCCACTTCCTCCCCCTCTTCCTGCAGCGGGCTTGAGAGGAGAATTGGAGGAAAGGATTATAGTTTCAAACAGGAAAAAATTACTGGAAATAGCAATAAAATAAGAAACGAAGAACAAGAGTGACAATATTCATGAAACATATACAAGAACAGTGAACGGTTCACATGTGAAAAAAACTCACCACATGGGAACCTTCAATATGTGAACCACCTCTCACTGGAAGAGACTCCCTCCTCCTTGGGAATAGCGTGAAGTGCTACAGGATAATCTCTATATTCCAGGCATGCCCCTCCTGCCTACTACAAAGCATTATCCCTGTCCTGGCCCAAACCAGGAGAGCCAGCATTTTCCAGAGACTTAAAACTGATTGTTGAAGCAATTATGTGAACACAAACTTTATCTAAGATAAAGGCTTGATTTGGGATTTTGGATTTTTTTGCATCTTTCTACAACACTCTGCCAGTGCAAAGGACACTGTTGTGTGAAAATCACTTGGCCTCTTTCAGACCCTCTGTCCCTCATGGGCTAGATAATTCTTAAGGTCTCTTGCAACCCAAACATTCCATTATTCCTTGATAACCCTTTCCAACATAAACACTAGATTGGGAAATATTTTCCAGCAATGTGACAAAACCCCCAAACCACACCCCAGCCCCCTTAAAAAAATCCCAAAACCCAAAGAAACACAAAAAAAAAAAAAAAAAAAAAAAAAAAAAAAAAAAAAAACAAAACCAAAGCAACTCCAGAACATGTAGCTTCATAGAATAATAGTTTGAGGATAGTCTGGCTTTGCAGAACCATAGTGGAAGAGTGAAAGACATAAGGAATTAGATTTGCACTTTAAGACAGTACAGCTTTACTGAGACAGCAGTGTGCTAAAAAGTAGATATTAACCCAATGCAACCCTAAATTTTTCTTTTAAAAATATGAAACAACCATTGCTCTTGCCTTGTGACAGTCCAATCATCTTTTGGAGCACGGGTGATGGTGAAAGTTTCTGTGTGTGAAGGTTGGGTGAAAGGTCCTTAAAAGTTAAGCTAAACTAATTAAACTTGCATTTTTATAGTTTACCAGCCTCTCATTTTTATTTAACCTAAATTCTTCAATCACACACCTATAACAAGTACTCAAATCCATTTAGAAGTTTGTATTACACTAAATAAATATTTGCCAAGGATCTTCAATATGTCTAACTTAACATAAAGCATGCTTCTCAAAGCCAGGAATATAAAGTTATGTATCTACTATTTTTAGGTGTACTTAAGAGTGTACCATTTCCAGGGCACACATGGTCATTTGTGATTGGAAGAGCAGTGTCTCCATTGAAGAAAACCTGATTTTTTGTTGAATATAACATTTAACTTGAGAAATTTCTTCTACTGGAATATTTTAAGCACCTTAAAAAACAGTACTACAGTGAAACTGAGAAGGAATTACAGATGGTAGTTATAAATCAAAAAGAGTGATGGACATGTTCTGATAGAGACTTTAAAAAGGGCTTTTATTTTCATTTTGAATTTAATTTACTTGGGCATGACAACACTGGGGTTAACTTCATTGGCACCAGTTCCATGAATTAAAGAAGAAAAATCCCAGTTTTCTTCTTTTTCAGTCTTTTACAGTAACCTCACTGTAACATGAAAACTAACAAACAAGGAAACAAACCTTGTAGAGTAAATAATGTTTGTTTCAATGCAGAACCAGTCCAGATTCCAGTATCAGAACAGGCTTAGCCAGCTACGGGCCTGATAAACACATGGTGCCATTCCTGAAAGCATTACAAGTAAGCAGAAACAACAAAAAATGTGTGTTATGTGTTCACAAAAGACAAACTTGAATTTGCCTATAACCAAGTGCAAAGTGCAGGACTCAGCCATTCAAGCATGACATTTAAAAACCTGAGTTTTCCTTAATACTGATGCTGATTTTATTCAAGACTGGTCATCAGGTGTTTAATATATCCATCTGTTAGGAAGTCTAATTCTAACTGTTTAATTTCCAGTCAAGGACAACAGAAAATAAAAGGAGGTGGATGCTGCAAAGAAAGGAATAGGTATCAATTTGCTTTTATTCTTTTCCTCACAGAATCTGGACAGCGTTTTTTCAGCCCACAGGAGACAAGATGTTCTCAAGGCTGTGTTTCTGACTGAGAAACTTTTACAGCAAAACAAAATAAAACCAAGCCAAAATGAAACAAAAAACCCCCACCACTACAACCTAAATAACAACAACAAACAAAAAACAACCCCCAAAAACCCAAACCCACCAACAAAAAAAAAAACAAAGGTGCAACAGAGTACATTGCTAATGCTATGTTGTGAAGACTTAATGTTTCTCCATCTGCCTAATGGGTCCAGGCTGACCAAAAATTGAATACCTATTTGCAAGGAGAGGACCTTAAATATCAAAACTTTTTATAAAGGTCTTATGAATATATATGAATATAACTGACTTGAAATATGTCATTTACTTTTAAAAAAAATATCTGAAATCCAAATGGAAAAAACAACAGATGAGTCACACATTTAAAAAACCTCACAAATAAAAATAGCACAAACCTTAATGAATTGTCAGTATGCACTGCAGTAAAACAAAAAAATTAATTCAAAATCTCCTTCAAAATTTTTTTAAAAAGTGCAAATTACTGCCTACACATGGTAGTTTTTATTATGCACCTTTTCTCCTTATTGCTAAGACTAGGACCAGAAGAAACAATGATAAAATATGTATGAAAAAAACATGAACCTCTGGAAAACTGTCAAGAAAAGATCCATTCTCATAAAAAATTCTAGGTCAGTTTTTCTTCCAGGAGATCTGACTATAACTCATTATTCTCCATGTTTATTTTATTTGGGTTTGAATGAAATGATCAATTAGAACTTTTTAGTTCTTAATTTATATTCAACATGATTGGCAATATTAGTACAATCCTGTTTGTATAAAAACCTCAGTAATTAAAATAAATTTAAGGAAACCCCAAAGCCAAAAAAGACAAGAAAACTACACCAAAACACCACTACGTAGTCTGTGAAAGAAAGACAGTGCAGAAATAAAAACAAGAGGCAGAAGAATGGTGTATGTACTGAATTGACCTACTCCTTCACAGGTCAAATTTTCAGAAGTAGCTCCAAGACTGCATGTATTTGCTATTTATATGTATTATCGTGTAGCTGGGCATTCAGATCAGGCTGTCAGACACATGCAGCTTGTAGATGGACAAAAAGTTAATGGTTTGCTTCTCTTTAGGGATTATTTTGAAAAGATGGACTGGAATGACTCTGGGTTGGGCGGGGAGTGAGGAAAGCACAGAGTTTGGCTGTTTATTCAAAAAAACCTCATTATTAGTAAATATTTCTTGAATGAAATAACTCAGCCCCATAGCTCCATGAAAAACATTGGCAATTATCATGTTTACAGAGAAGTGTGAGAAGAAAAAAGACCAAGTACCTTGCCTGTTGCCAGCATTGGCAGAAGCAGTAGGAATGTACTGGGATCCTTCAGAAATCTTGTCCTTGCTTTATCAGCTAGGCAAGATGGATTAAGCATGACTCTATGTCCTACTGCCTTCTAACTTATGGGTTACAGCAGTGCAAAGTACAGCAGTGCCAAGATTCTTCCCTGCTTTTTCTAGAACATAAGGTCAGGCATTTTGCTCTGACACAGAATCACAGCATGGGTAAAGTTGGAAGGGACCACAGTGGGATCATCTGCTCCAACCTTCCTGCTCAAGCAGGGTCATCCCAGAGCATATATTTTGATATATCCTTCTAGTTATAATGCTTTTAATCATGGTCAGCCTTCCCTTACTCCAAGAAAAGCCAGGCTTGCTCTCAGACATCTTGGGAACTGCCTATCACTCTGCTCCAATGAACAGAACCAAGAGAGCACAGAGATGTATTGCAAATACTTGCAAGTACATAAATGCAGTTACAGTAAACTGGAAAATCAGACATTGTGTCAGACAGAAGCAGAATTTTCACTTTCTCGATGAGGGATTTTTAATCTATTCCTTTTTTTTTTGGTCTTGAAGTCATGATGCTTCTTGTTCTCTTCACGCATGCCCTAAGATATTTTGTACTTACATCATTACATTATTACATACTTACATCAACTTCTGTTGATGTTCTAATAAACAGGTATTTTGAGGCTCAACACACATGAAGATTTTGCATAAAAGACTTTTAATCCTGACAGAATAATTAAAAAACTAACACATCCAGAACACTTTTAGCTCCTCAAAAAATACTATGTTTTCAGTATGGCTCTTTGTGCCTGTGCTTAATCCTAATTTAAAACATATATGAGAGAAATTGTTACTACCAAGCACTAAGCAGGAGCTGGCCATCTCCCAGCAGGTGTGAACAGCCCCAAACAGTATGACTCATTCTTCAGGATCTAGCAAATGGGATCCCAATAAAAATTGAGTGCCATCTTTACCACGGATAGTTTTGCCTGGTAGATCAATATAGTGATTTTTCTTCACTTCAATGTCTACCTGTCATCGATCTCATTTTCAAATGCAAAGTAGAACTGTCTGGTAAAGTTTCCTCTTGAGAAGTTAAATCACTCATTATTTTCAGGCCATTATGACTGCAAAGTACTGTTGAAAACTCACACAAACAACACACTTGGAGGTGGACAGATGACACAAATGTTCATTTCAAGTAGAAGTACAAACGTATTGGATTTTTCTTATACCCTCTGATGGAAAAGGTCATCACCTCTCTTTCCTGGACACTATCTCACATATTTTCTGCAAAGGTCTCGTGACATTTTGCATTATTATAAATGGCTGCAGTTAGACTTTTCAACAGCATATTTGTGGGTTTTATCTCTGAAAGCTCAACAATAAGTCCACAGAGCACTGTGGAAACAGCCATGACATACAAGAGAAATGGAAGGAAGAGGTGACAAGGAGAGGTAGCAGAAAATCAAAATTTTCCTTCAGAGAAGGGTCTTATTTTCTTTATCAATTGTACCTAAAAACTTGTGATTTATAGATCTAAAGATGAGATTTATTTTAACAAATGCTTCAGTTATTCCCTCAACAAAGCTTTCTTCATCTAACTGCTATGAGAGACTAGAAAAACTAATTTGCTAGACACAATTTGCAGTAAAATAGCTGGGGAATGTTTTCTCAAATTAAATTAGTGACGGCAATCTCAGAGAGATATAGGTAATGAAAACATTCATGAGTGTGCATGTGACAAAAAAACCATGTGCTTTAAGCCAATCTTGCTTTTCATTGCTCTTTTGTCACATCAGATGTTTTTATACAAAAACATAGACTGTCCATGTATTCACCACATCTGGTGTCCCAGTTTGGGTTTTTAGTGAAAACATACAAGAATGTGACAAACTTTGATTGATTAGCTAAAGTGAGTGACAGCTTCCTTCTAAGTGCCTAGACCTGATATTGTGCACCAGCACACAGGAACCCAAAATGAAGGTGTCAGCCAAGTGCAGCAGTGGCTCACGTTAATTTTCATCAGGAGATCCAATCTTCACATCCTGTTCACATAGACACAGAGCTGAGCTCTGGGTTATTCCAGAAAATTGTCAGAGCCTGACTTTTATTAAAGCTCACTTTGGCTGACAAAATGCTGACAGTTTCAGAGAAAAATGCCTATAATGTTATACAGTGTGAAAATGTTAACCAGTAGGCAATGAGTGATCTTTAAAAAATATATACTGTTTGGAAACTAATGTAATCTTCATAATATCAGTAAAAAATAGCATGTTAAATATGTAGAGAGAAAAACAAATTGAGTAAGATCTTTCATGATGGGTCTCAATAGCTACCCTCTCTTTGTGAAGAAATTAAACAGTTTAAGAAAACAGACCTGAAATAGATGGGCATAATAACAACATTATATATACATATAATACACAGACACACACATATATATAATACATATACATAATACACACACATATATATATATGTGTATATATATATATGAATGTAAACATTAAAACATTAATTATATTTATAGGTATGTCCATTCTAAAATAAGCCTGGTTTCATAGAAAAATTATGTTTTTCTAAGCAAAAAAACAAGGCAAATTTCTTCTCATATTTTCTTAAGTGATGCTAGAAGATATTGGCAGCATGTTCTCCCTTTCTGGCAGGATTGAGGGTGAAGAATGAAGGTTCACTCCTTCAGAGTGTGAAGAGATGTTCATATTTTCTGTGTAAAGATGAGACCCTTAAAATTAAATTAGAGATGGGCAGAAAAGGTTTTTAATGAATTTTATCTTAAAAAAAATAGTTGCTTGTTTCCAGCTGGTTGAAAAAGTCAGAGAACCAGTGTGTCCAAAATATCCCGGCAACCTGTTGAGCACAGTCTTCCCAGAAAAAAAAATTTGGCATAGTGAACATGGCCTGCCCAGTTCAGCAGTATTTTCAATAATTTTGAGAGATAAACTCCAGACTATTCCCTACACTCATTCATTTGGTATGCATGTGCATGGAAAAGGCAAGAAAATTCTCTCTAGAAGTCCAGAAAATTATATGCAGTCAAATATATATATATCTATATCTATCTATCTATCTATCTATCTATCTATCTATCTATCTATCTATCTATTTTTTTTTTTTTTTTTTTTTTTAAAGATCCATGCTGTCTAATGAAAAATGACTTCTGCTTAATATCTGCAGTCTGGGCTGTCTGGACCAGCATTCTCTTGTCACTGATCTCACTCCCTTCCCATACCCAGCTGTCCACTCCTGAGCATTTCAGTCTGAGCACCTGCGATATTAAATTTTGGTGAGAACTGCTTTAGCCCTTCCAGCTACATCTCCCACAGATAATGTTGATGAAGAGGACCACAACACGCTGTGCATGGAGCCATGCAATTTGGGCATCTTTTCATCATAGTTGCTGGTCACTCTCTGGTCCACCTTCCAGAATATTTAAGCTACTAAAATTTAGCTATAAGGACTGTTTTTGTTTCTGCCTCAAAACATAACACAATCATAATAAAGGAAAATAGGAGATTAATTTCTAATTGAATAAATTAATTCACCTTCCACAGCCCTAATCCTAGTAAATTAAAACAGCTTAATCTACCAAAGTTTTCCTTGACCTCTGTAAACCCATAGATTGGTAGAAAATTTCTAACACTCTCTACCAGTACTCCATCTGGGAAGGGCAAGAAAATGGTTTCTTCACTAAGTGTACTCTCAACTTGCTGGCTGCATTTCATCTGTTAGGTTAAGCATCATTCAGTAGGCATCATGAAGAAACTTCACAAGAGTGGATCAAAATAGACATCATGGGGTGATGTACACAGATACAAAATATCTCTGACTTGGCATTTGTACTACTCAGACTGTGGATAAATCTCATTTGCACAAACATTTTTTTTTTTCCTTAAAGCAGGAGAAACATGCAAAAATATATGTTAAATACTTTAAAATTCACTGGGGTTTTGAAATCCACACATACATTCACCTCCACACTTTACAGATATTTCCTCTCTGTGTCACATCCATGCAACAGGCCTGGCTATTGGATACTTTAGGGGCCCACAGTCACATTTTCCACTTGAGCCCAGATTTCAGTCTTCTGTGCATATACTTTTCTCCCTCTAAAATTTTTCTGCAAATGACATATCCTAAGCAGCTGGCTATGTAATTGCATAAACCAAGCATACACCAACTCATCAGCTGGAAGCAACCAGATCTCCTTCTGTTCTTCTTTTACTTGGTCACAGGGTATCTAAGGCACCAATTTAAAGCACAAAAAAAAGCCAAATATGATCTGAAAGTGTATTCCTGTTAGACCCTAGGTAATCTTAATATCACTACTCAGAATACTAGTGGCTTTCATCCAGGTTACTTTGTCTTATTCGAGTCATCTGTTTCAAGACAGAAAAAGAGATAACTTTTTTTAAGAGGTTGCAATTACGTGGGTTTAAAGCTTACTTTAAAGAAAAACAAAAATTTTTGAGTAAGGGGAGGGAGTGGGAAAAGGTTTGTACAGACATCAGAAGCCAAGAGTAGATGAAGAGAAAACATAAGGAAAAATTATTTACCCTTTACAAGAATACAGGAATAATAGGAATGAAATTAATTGGTCATAGATAAATTCAAACTGAAAGCAAATTTCCTTGGATCACAGCAGCACATTTAGGAACAATTCTAAGTTACAACAGCAAGAACACAAACCTTCAAATAAACTTGATGAGAAAGCCCCTTTGAAGACTAAACCTCATCAGCCAATTTATAAGCACATTTACCCAGTCCCTGGTGAAGGACATGACCAGAGCTAAAGATACAAAGAAACTTCCCGTCTTATGAATATATTTATCACTTGCACCCTGTCTGAAAGTTATCATTTCAGCAATCATGGTCATTAGTTGTCAGGACCCAAGTAGGAAATAGAAGTTCCCCACCAGAGTCTGCATTCTGTCTGGGAAAAGGTACGATGACCCCAGATGAGCACATGCGAGTAAATAGAAATGCTGTTTTTAGGAATGGATACACATACATCAGCAAAAAGACACCTCCCAATTCTAGTACTGATTTATGGACAGAAACCTCCCACAATATTTATTTTATTTTAAAACTGTTTATTTTTACTTGAAATGCAAGAGAAAATGGAGTCATAGGGCTTGAGCTGATAAACCAGGCTATGTTTCAAATGGCTCTGCTGTCAGTTCTTATGCAGAGAAGGCTGAGGATAGTGGACAGAACACATATAAAAACTCTTGTAGTAAGATTAGTTTGTTTTATCCTTTAAACCTGGTGTTTTGTTGTTTGTTGGTTTTGGGATTCTTTTCCAGTCTCCAGCTAACAGAAAAATTGCAAAGATATTACTTTGTGATCATCGCTGAAAGTATGTAGTAATTCAAAATTCATTTTGACAATTTGCTAGCTGATGCAGTTCAGATATAATGAAGACAACTCACTCACTAGATTGCACACTATGCATGCAGAATTATGCAAATTACAGACATATCAGTCTAAGTCAAAATTTCACCATCAATAACTTTTTTTTTCCCTATGTGCCTTTTAATAGCTTTTTCTACTATATGTATTCTTCCTCCTTTTATTGATCTGCCTCTACAGATTTGATGTATTGGATTGTTACAATTTGCAGATTTTATTTTTTTAGCATCTCTTTTGGGAACTTTTTACTGTTTAGTTCAAAGAGTCATATCAAAACTCCTCTGGAATACAAAGCCAATTATTTATATCTATATATATATATTTATATATATATTGATGCCATAGTTCAGCAACAGAATACCCTGCTGTGATTGTAACACCCTCCAATGTTGACAGGGATTATATACTCATTAATCAAAGCCTGTTTAAAGCCTTGACTTGGACCCAGATCCCTAAAACTCATTGCACTTAACATGACATTTAAGTTACAAGTGCAATTATCAACAAGCTTACTGTTTAAATATGTAACTCTTAAAATCACTATAATTTACATATAGAAATATGAGAATCTTCAGCTATTTTTGAAGCAGAAAGCTATTTCAACAACAACTAGAGGCAGAAGACTGTCAAAGCTTAACTTCCTGGAACAATGCATATTCTGTCCCTTCAATATCAAAACATGGAGCAAGTTTCTCAATGTATGTTGAATATGCAATTCCCATGCATGGCAGCTCTGTTCCTTATCATCCTTATCAGTGGAAAAAAACCACTGACTGCTACCTAAAGTTTTAGTGGAAAGATGAACTTTACCTGCCCTGTCAGTACTGTCAGTATGAAGGACATCTGATCCCATCACTTAATCTGTTGTCAAGAAAAGTGAGGATAAATGCTTTCCAATTTCTTCATCTGATTGCATTAAATGCTGACTTACAATTAGTAGTAGTAGTAGTAGTAGTAGTAGTAGCAGCAGCAGCAATAAATAGCATTAATAATAATAATAGTAACATAAAAATTATGTTAAAAAAGATAATTTAAGAAAGATTTTATTGGTTTCTTATTTAATAACAGAAGCTGTCTTGGTGCATGGACTCACTCATGCCAAGTGTAGACCATCCACCTGTTCTGATTTGTGCTATATGCACAAACAAGTCTGTAAACTTTTTGAATAGCTGCACATTTAAGCAAAAGGCCCTAAGTTTGGAACAATAAGTGAGAAAAAAACCCCACAACAAAAAACACAAAACAATGGAAAAAGACAACAGTTGAAATTAAGGTGGAAAACTATAAGTGTTAAAATAAATAACTCTTCCATAATGGAATAAAATACTCATGTGAATAGCAAAAATTTATTCTTATAACAGCAAAGCCTAGCAGCAGGCCACTAAATTCTGTAACACACAGGATATCTTTGAACCTGTTTGTTTGGCTGACATGGGACAGCTGTTTGGCATGATACTTGCCATAGCAAATACACACAATTTACTGTGATTTCTGCTTCTCTGCATGTGAATGATCCCTGTTATCTCATGGCCTCTTCACTCATAGTCCAGAATTTACTCTTCTATGATGGTATTGTAGATATGCCTTGCAGCCTGCTCTCAGAAGATGTCTACAGAAATTCTTACGCAGAAAAACTAATGGGTGACACAGCCAGACAGGTTTGGGCTTGGATTTCTTGGCATTGGGCTGTGGAGGAATTTCTTCTTTGAATGCAAAGCTTGAACATTAATCTCAAAGTCCTGAACTTCTCTTTTACTGGCCACCACCAATGCTTTCTGTCTTTGTAACCACATTTCTACCTTGTAGTTTTGTTTTTCTTGTTTTATCCATTTCCTCAGTTTATTCCTTATTTAACCTCCCTGGTTCTTCTTCAGGACAGTTTTCACCACACATCTCCTCTAAATCATTTTTCCAGTGCTGCTGGCTTTTTTAATAGCAGCACTTCCTAAAACATCTTATTGGGTTACAGATGGCAGAAGTAATGGGGCACCCTCTTATGTTAATTGCTGTGCAGAGTGCCCGTAAAAGAACACGAAATCATTCTCAAAAATGGGGTCAGTGATAGGTACAACAGGAAAGCGGGAATATCATCCCCAAAAGGTGCTTACATACGTGTGTGTAATGATCTAATTAGTGAGAGATACCTTTGCCCAAACTAAGGTGAAAATGAGACCATATGCCAAAGTCAGTAATACAGACTTTATTTAACAATCAGTGTTACATAGAGAGATGGAAAGAAATAAAAAAGTGTTTATGCGTGTGTGAGAGAGAGAGAGATGGAGTGAGAGAGAGTGTGATCAAGCAGAAGACAATCACTACCCATGGATCCAGCAGTGTCCCCATGGTCCTTCTTCACCCTGGTCTTCTCAGTGGTATGGATCCCAAGGCCATTCAAAACTTTGTATTATTTATGCATTTTAGCAAGCAACAGAATTAATGTTTATTGCCTACAGACTTCTCTTATGCTGCTGGTTAAATGATTTCCTTGCTTTTAATGCTAACTAATCTCATGTTCAGTCATTCACCCGCTGTGTGTCAGTGGATTTCTTGGATCAGTGTATTGCAATGTCCCCCCACCAGAATAGCCTTTTATCCTGTCAGAACTGATTTCAGCACTGTTTCTGAACTAGCTTTCTTTGTCATCCATAAATTCTGCATCCTTTGTGTCCATTACCAGTGCTGCACTCTTCACCCCAAGTTTTGTTAACCTTTCCCTCAGTCTCAGATAATAGTACACTTTTATCTTACGTCAAGCTCCCACTGTGGTGCAATAACCTACAGTCCAAGTTGCAGATATCCATGGAGTCATATTTCAAGGGAGATGTTAAATAGTCACTGGTGGTTGCAGATGCCATCTGTCCCATAATTTGGTATGAACTTTGAGTGGAGATATGTGTATGAGCCTCTTTTCACAATTTGTCACAACAGGAATTTTTGTCTGGATGCATTACCCAGGACAAGCTAACCAGATCTTGCCTACACCAACCCTGAAGATAATGTCATCCTGTCACCCTGTTCTGTGTTTATCTCATGGTAAAGACCTTCTGTGGCATTAACATTGTTTGAGACACTTAAGTTTAAGTTCTTACACAGTGAAGGTGTAAACACAGCCCCCGTGATTCATCTTGAAGTACATTTTTAGATGTAGAGGATTAAATAGAGATTGAGATTTTATGAAGTTCTGATCTACTAGCAAATAAACTCCCATCTATCCGAGAATGGAGATCATAAGGCAACAGGCACCTTTATTAGTTCTCCCTAGAGAGGAGAGACAAATTGGTTTTCTGGAGAGGGCCTCCTACCACCTATTGAATGGCCATTAAACATTCCCAGCTGTGCCCAAAACCACAGAAATTTCTAATTTCTTTATTTAATGGGGGCATAAGAGAGCTTCTTTCTTGAAGCCACGCTACACTGATGTTAAAAATTGCGCTGCTTTTCCTGTTTTCACGGTGTCAAGGATCAGCCTTTCTGCCCAAGCTGTCCCATGCAGGGTACCAGAGGACATGGGTACCAGGCAGATGTCCACAGTGCTGGGATTGGGATACAGTGGACTTTCTGTTGGCTTTCTGATTCTTGCCAGGCACTGTTCGTTGCCAGACAAAGAGCTACCAAGGGCATCAGACATATGCTGGGATTTTATTCTCCGCCTGATTTTTGATTATTTAAAAGCAGCTAATGAATCCTACCTAATGAATCCTACACTTAAAATTTACAACCCTTATCTAAATTACCTGCCACAGCTTTATACATTTTTGGAAATCAGAAGTGATGCCTTTTGATGGCAGTTTTCTAGAGATATAAATACATTATAATGAAGGTATGGGTTATTTATAAATATTATTTCATTTGGTTTGCAATTTATGTTTTTTGTGCCTGCATCTATGTACTTGTGCCTTTCTACCTTCTGAGGACCTACAATGCACCTCTGAGTGCCAAGGCACACTCTTTGTTTTTGCATAATGTCTTACCAAAATTAAACACTCATTTATAACCACTGTGTAAGAAGCTACTTAACCTATGATTTATATTGAAGCATGAAAAGAAGAAACGGAGCGAGGTGAAGATACAGGAAGAAAATACATTGGTGGAGGCAGGGCAGGGCAGAACAAGCCAGCTTTTGATTTAGAAAATATCCTTAGGCGATCATATTCTGAAGTATGGAAAAAATGCAAAATATTTGGGATATCATGTACAATATAATCAGTGTTTAGTGTTTTTTGTGGTTGATCAGTTTTCCCATGACTAGCTAGAAGGAAAGTAAAAAGGGGAGAAGCCTATAGGCTCTTCTCAGAAACTGAATCAGGGTCTTTCATTGATTTTCCATAGTTCATGGCTCTGTCAATCCCAAAAAGAAACAAAAAAAGCAGTATCATGGAATTTCAAGCACCTGGCTGATTTGAATGAATCCAACTAAAAAATCAAAACATGTACTGCGAAAAATAGTGGTGACATTTTTGCTGACATCCTGATCTCGCTCTTTCATTTATACCCTTGATCATTGCTGATACTCTGAATTATTTTCTGTGCTAACTTCAACATTTTCACACAAATAGCAAATTTAAATAAACAGTGCATTTCCATTGGAGCTATAGAACCACAAAAAAAAAAAATTGCAAAAGTTTCCAGTTTTACTGGAAATAATCTGCCTCTGGGAACAAGATATAGTCAAAGAATAAAGAAGGATACTTGCTTTTTGTTTTGCAAGATATAGAATGACCAAAGGCAGTGGATAGTTTAATGTAACAGGAATTGCACAGCTCTGGTCTTTTCCTTGTGTAGACAATACTGTTGAAGAGTTTTTACAAACAATTTTAACTTTATTGATACTTTATAATTGTAAACATTATAATATGCATCATCTATAAATTAAAATCATACTGTATTATGGAGCAAAGGATGCTAAGCAAGGGCATGACTTAAACATTCCAGAGACGGAACAGGCTACATCCTCTTATAACTTAATATACAAGAAACATCTTTTACATGTTTATAGATTAACTTCATGATCAGTTAAATAAAGCTTTTGCTAATATTACTGCTGTAATTTCTAAGCACATATGGATATATGTATGAATGCTCTTTTTAAAATATTTATGCAACTGTGTATTTAGAAATGAACTGCTCTTTAGCAAATGAGTGTTAGTGAGCTTGTCAAAACACTGTTAGTTCCTTTATGGTTATTTGTATTTAAATTTCTACCTCCTACAATAAAAAGATTTAAATGATATGGCAAACAGATACTGAATTCTCTACAGGGTTTATCACACTGCTTTATTAACATAGCATACAGATTATCAAGCAGCTGTGGTTATCCTCCAAGAAAAAATAACCACAAGTAACATCCTTCCCAAATTCCTGATTGCCCCAAATACTAAAAGCCAGTGATGTGTGGGAATTAAAAAAAAAAAAAAAAAAAAAAAAAAAATCCCTCAGAACTCCTTGCCTGATAAATGATAGGAAAGTTTGACAGATCAGAACGATACGAAGCAGCCTAAAACATTTGGCACAATGTGTGTCTGGCATACAGAGACTGCTTGTCAAATGCCTATGACTCCATACAGCAGCTAGGGACCCTATGGAGCAGCAGATGGACCATTAAGGTAGTATTAATGTAGATGCCATCAGTTTTCAGTTCTGACTGGGACATACTCTTTAGAACTATGAGCAGCTGCTGCCATTTATTGTGACAGCTTCCTGCTAACTTTTGCCAACTGGCACAATATGACTCTTTGTACCTGAGCTATTAAATGTGTGACTTCCACAATTTTATTCCTCCAGAGAACACTTTTAATAATCCTCTGAAAAAGGAATAAGGTATTTATCATCAAAGTTGATACACATACAATATAGTTCTATTGTCTTTTCACACTGCTGTGGATTTTACATCAGGAGTAAGCATAAGCAAGCTTCCCATGCCTTACACAGATGCCTGAAATAGGGAAGATTGGTGAGATCTTAAACTGCATTTAAATGAACTGCATTTCAACTGCTGTTTTTAATTTAGCTTACCTTACAGAGAAAAAAGAAAAAAACACACACACACACACACAAAAAAAAAAAAAAAAAGAAAAAAAAAAAAAAAGAGTGAGCATACTTCATTTCATTAATACACAGAAAGGAAACCACTTCCTTTTTAACTGATTCTTTCTGTCAATGAGCATAGGTCAATATTACAATTATGAAGGGATTTTTGAACACCCGCTGGTCTACTTAATATCTAAACATTCCTTTTGTGACAAGCAAAGCTGTCCATCCTTGTAATGTCTTTACTACATAGCAGGAGTAGTGCATTATAAATGATAAGTGGTCATGTATTTGTTATCGCTTGCACTATAATTTTAGCAAAATGTGCAACAATACTACTGGCAGAAAAAAACACCCTGTTGTATATGTCTTTGATCCAGCTAGACTTCTAGGGATACATTACATCATTTGATTGTGCCAAACAAGAAAGCTAACAGTACAGCACAGCATAAGGTTTGACATACAAGAAGAACTGCAGCTAGTCATTATAAAAAAATGTCTGGCAGACATTCATTATGCTGAGCTAACACTCTTCTGCTTCAAGTCTTCCTGCAATTGGACTAATAATGTGTGCATGGACTTCTATTGCAGAATTTAGTTCCTTGATGCCACTCTAGGCATGTATGCATGTTAATACATACAAATACCATACAAAAATACATACAAAAATCCATGAGTCGAAAAAACCCATTTAAAAATTCCTGTTTGTGAAATGGGAGCCATACACACACTACTAAAGATACAGAGGATAAAAGTGTAGAGCCTGCACATATAGGGAAAATTATAAATCAAACATAACTAGTTATTTATAGAAATTTTACATGAGGAGGAAACATTTGAAACAATATTAGCAGTTCCAGTAGAAATTTAAATTCTGAATATTGCAATGATTTCACTTCCAGTATTACTTAACTTTTGCATATAGTATGCATCACACATATAGACTTACTATATTAGAATTCTTTTCAGCTGTATTTTTATACTATTATACATTCTTTGAGTGAAGTTTACCCTAAAATTGTCATTATTTTGATGTTTTTGAACATAAGCAATTGTCCAGTGTGAAGAATACCTGTTCTAGGAAAGCAGGATTATGCAAAGTAATGCATGTATAATAATATAAATCCTAGAACTCAGAAGGAATTTAGAAAAATCTCAGTATTTACTAGGATTAAGGATTCACGCCCTTATTTTAGTGGTTTACCCAACATAAATAGCAGCAATATGCTTAAATAACATCTGATAATGGTTCTAAGGGTGATGAATTAGAAAAGCATCTTTGCTCAAGAAAGACCTTTACCATACACTCAGCTTCAACAGCCTGCTCAAGACCCACTGCAATAAGTATGCTTCTTAAAAAACAAATGAACCAAACAAACAAACAAAGAAGAAGACAACAAGCAAAGCACAGACTTAAATGATGTTCTGGATGGAAGCCTGTGGTGGGAGATGGTAGGGAGGGAAGGGGAATTGGTGGCAGAGGAGAGAGGGGGAGGTAAAAGTCTGGGGGAACTTATATGCAATGGGTACATAGACATCACAAGTACTTACCTAGCTAAGAACAAGCTAAATGAAGTGATGCATAACGTTCTACTTTTGTTCAGTAAAAGGTTGTTCAGTTTTAACCCCTAAAGTGGCAGATAACTCATATGTGTGGCAAAATGCCCATATAGTATCACAATGATACTTCCTGACTTTTCTAACTGTACTTGAAACAGCCCTTCATGAGAAGTATTACCGAAAATACACTTATTCTCACATGTGCCACTGAATAATCCCTGGGATTTTTCTTTCTGTTTGTTTCTATAGAGTGTTAAAATAAATAATATATGTATTTACAAGAACAAATCCATAAACAGAAAATATGGTTCAAAAATCTGGGTTTGATAAGCACCCCTTTGAGAATATGAACTTAATTATGTGAAGACAGAGGAAGACTCAGTTAATGTGTTTTCCAAAGCCATTTCCAGCACTGAGAAGTTGCACATATAAAAGTGATTCTTCTAGCAATATCATAACATAAACTATATAGAATCATTTAGGTAGGAAAGATTTTTAATGTCAATGAGTCCTTAGCTACTGCATTTAAAATCCTTTGTATTTACTGAACATGTTAAAGTAATGGGACATTAATTGTTTATAAACTTTCTACAGTTTATATAGAAAGTATTTTTCTACATGATTACCACAGTTTTTACACCCTGTGCTGTACACCACTCCACTGAAAACTAAGCATGAAGATAAAAGTGACTCCATGTAAGAACTCAATCCAGGTTTTGAACAAGGTAGTAAAACACTTCCAGGTTATAAAATTGGCCCAAATTATAGAGCATTTTTGTTGCAAGGACAAATATATAAAGTCTGATTTCAGACTCAAAAGAGTCCCATAGAGTTTTACAATTTCAGAATTTCTAGGCAGATTTCTAGAGAATTTCTTTCTCAAAGAGACAAGCAAGTATTTGAGGCAAGCTTGTTTATTACTGAACAAACACATCAAATGAATGCTGCAATATTTACAAAGATTTTAACATGAAGAACAAGATTTTTAGTCTATTACTTTAGAAAACTGCTTAACATGTGGGTCATGAACTGAAGCAGAGGGAGAAGAGAAATTTGTCTTAATTTAGGAAATATTACTCTTCAAAGTTTTAGCTGATTGTAAATTGTTCAAAACAAAAATTGCTGACAACAAGATGTTCCACCCAAAAATTTAAAGTAAGCCCTAAATTTGTGATATATTAAAATGCTTTTGTCTTAGTAATAATCTGCATAAATATTCCATTGCAAATGACAATATAAAAAATGTATATCAGCAGAACATTAGGAAATATTCTGAAAAAAAGAAGGTATATATGTATGTATGAAAATGTTTTCCTCACCTTACCCCCTTTTTTTATTATTTTTTGACTTAGGAGTCTGCATATTGTGTTATATTTTATTTTTTTAATTAAGATTACCTCTCTCATAGTTTTTCAAATATGCTAAGCTTATAGACTCAAATTAATTGTCTAAGCAAGAACACTATGAAATAACTATCACAAATGGTCTGGATTGACACCCATATCAGAAATTCCCACCACAGAAGACAAGAGCTCAGTTGTGAGTGGGACAAAATGACCTTCTGGAGTTTCCAGCTCAAAAGTTATAATATATTGGTAAAGAAGTATGAAAACCCTTTGCATCTAAGCACATAAAAATGGATCACAGTGTAGAGTTCCATCCAGACCACTATCCAGTGGCCAAAAGCAGGTGTCTGAGGAAGAAGGGAAAGTACATAATATTTCCTTCAGCAAACACATGGAAGTTTCAGTATCAAGAATATCAGAGACAAAATTGCAGTTGTGCTTAACAGCCTTTAATAAAAATTTCATTCATTAATATATGCTAGAGTTTTTTAACCTGGGGGAAGAAGTCTCATCAAATACTGTACTGAAAATGTATTCCACCTTGTTTTTTTGGTATTCCACTTTTATTTGTTTTAGGTATTAGCTACTAATTTAATTCACTTACAGTTTTTATACTTATAAAAAATTTGGTTAATAAATTTCTTTTTATCATGCCATTGATTCTTCTGTGATGTCTTGATGACCTCAAGAAAAAGAAGAAAATGAATGCAAGAAAGGAGTGAATAAAAATAAAAGTAAAACTGTTACTATTAAGATGCATGATCCCTGGTCCAGCTGACCACACAATCAGCACAAACAAAAAAAACATAAAAAAGGACTTATGCTTATGTGGGAAATGGACAGGACAGTCCCTAGAAACAGCCCATACATATGGCAAGCTGTGTTGATCAGAAAACGGGAAAGCAGAGCAGCTGCACGCTGCCTACATGTGATTTTCTTCATACTTTTTCTGAGTTTGGAGATTTGCTGGTTGGAGGAAGAAGACACGGCTTCAGTTCTCAGCCAGGCAAGGCTATTTTCTTTCCAACAGAAGACGAAGGTCACTACCGACCCACAGGACCTGCTTTGCACTGCCATACATAAATGAGCAGAATATAATCATCATAATGCAAACAATAAGCAATGCTCTGTGCTCTCTTTCCACCCCTAGAAACAAAAGAATGTTGTGTCTTTTATTTTCACCCTCCCCAACCTCCAAATAGAGTTCAAAGACTTACAGGTGCTTTAAAAAAATACCTACTTTTCATCAATGTGCATATTTTACCAGTTTCAAAAGCATATTAATATCCTTTGTGACTTCAGTTAAAGTAAACAGAAATAATTGGAAAGGTGACAGATAAATTATTAGAAGACAGTATTTAGGATTTGCAACACAAACTAAGCAAAAAAGACACTAAAAATTCTTCTCAGATAAATAATTTAAAAGAAAGTAACGCTTTTATTTGAGCACGAATTTTTATTTAGGATAATATTTTTTGTGTATATATATTTTAGGAACATATAAAAAAAAAAAAAAGAAGTGTATCTTTATTTTATAGTAAACCATAGACACAACTATTTATTTTGGTTAAAATTTTAACAGAAAAAATTACAGAGATTAGTGTGTGAAATGTTGAAATAGCTGTCTCTAACCACTATTAATGCAATGTTTCTCTGTAAACTAACTATACATTCTAGTAAGCTGATAATTCTCTCTGTATTAATCACTGTACATTAGATCAAATAATGGTAATTACTCTAAGGTAAATGTTTCGAGCATATCCAAAATAGTACTACCAAGATAATTACAAACCTAGTAGTCTTTTGTTAGTTAAAGTGTACTTTCCTCAGAAAACTTTTGCCACTTCCAAAGCCAAAGGATTCCTCTCCTTTTGATGAGGGCTAAGCAACTTTTATAATTTGTTTTCTTCTACAATTAAAGATATGCAATTAATTAAATCTGTGAGAAGAACTAGCAAATGCATGCAGTAGAGCCTTATTAAATAATAGTGGATATATTGGTTTCTATATATGGGTATATTCAACTGGAAAACATTTGATTCACACAATTTACAAAAATAAGCTTCCTGGTTATTTTGTTACCTGAAGTTTTGTCCCTTGCCTCAAGCAGGAACCATATTTTGCAAAGGACATATCTCTTGACATGCATGATAACGACAGATGGCATAAACACACCTGGAACTAATAAATAAAGTGCACTCCTCTGCTCAAGGTAAAACATCTTTTCTCATAATATGAAAGCCTGCAACATGGATTTGGACACCCTAATGTCACATATTACGTATATTATCTCAGTGCTGTCTCTGCTCATCAATTGTGTTTGTTGTCAGAGGCTGTGCTCCAAAAACAAAGGCAGTGGGAATGCGCAGAGCTGTGTGACACATTGGTGGAGGAACAGGCATGTCACATACCTGCAGCTTCAGCAGTGGAAAGCCACCAAGCTGTGCCATGTCACCATTACCTTCTGCAAAATTTCAGTTCAAAGAAAGGTGTGTGACATGTCTGCCTCACACTTCAAAGACACATATGCCACGTGGCAAAACCTGCTGCAAGCCCCTTCTCATGTTTTGGATCAGCATTTTATACTCGGGATTTTTATTCCTTCCTCCCACATGGTGCTAATAAATGGAGGAAAATCGTTTCCATTTTACACACCTGAAAGCATCAGATTTCAAAAGCTAGTGTCAGACCTGTCACCTTGCATGTATATGCATTTTTGACTGTTCACACTGAGTATGGCTTTTGCATCCCATCGTGCTAACCTGGCACTTTTAAGAACACAGTTTCTTTAAGTAGTATTGCATATACATGTGCAGGATTGTGTACCATGGGTGGTTACACAGATATTATTTAGTGGAAATACATTGTGGGGTTTATCCAAAATATGGGAGGCAACGGTATAAACCTTCTACCAGTAAAATTAGTGATGCTGCCTTAAAGGCAGCAAAATAAAATTGATTTTCATGGGCTGTACATTGCACATGTTCCTTCGCATACTGCATTTAATAAAACCTTTAATCAATCTTTGATTACAGCTTGGTCCAGACCTTTAAGTCTAAAGTATCTCATGTCTGAAAGAAAAGCCTCCTCGTTGGTATTTTCACTCCTGAGATGAAAATATTTTCATTTGTACACTATTTTCATCATGGAGAATACTCAAGCACTTTGGCATATTTTAGGAAACAGATTAAGTGCTACTTTCTGAGACACATAAAAATAAACTAACAAATGCAATATTTTTCTGTTCTGAAGGACATTGTGTACATTTGTAACTGTTACCATTTCTTATTATCCCCTTCATCAGCTAAACTTCTGAGCTATTCAATATTGCCTAAGAAAATCTTAGTTCACCATCATCACTTGAATTCCCTTTGAACTGAGAAAGTATGCATTTCCTAACTTGATGCTCTTTTGAGACATTTTCTACGCACTGCATAAAAACAGTAAGTCACACAGCACTTCAGTGGTAAGTCTGACAACTTTCCTGGACCATGTGCAGCTCAAGGAATGGCTGCTACAAGGAGGACTCCCTGGGAAACAAGGCTTCCAGATTTCAAATTACACTGCCTTGGAAAAGAGAGGCAAGGTTGTGCAGAGAAACTAAGTGATGCAAATGGTCACACCAACAGGTTTCTGTGGGGTACCTTCAGGATGCAATTATACCAAGACTACTGCCTGTATGCAAGTTTTTTACCTTTTCATAACTACCATTAATTTCACATTCTTCCTTAGGCCGATGATCAGATAAGGTTTCTAGTGCAGTATTAATATGCTCCATGCTCTTACAAAATTAGTCGTGTTCTTAATAAGAAAACTTCTGAAATAAACACAGTTTTGTCTTTATCCTACACTTTTCTAAAATTTTACCCCTTTTTAAAAAATAGAATTTCAAAAGATTTCTAACAACACATTTCAAAACATAATTTTCCAAAATTACTTTTTTGGCTATAAACCAATGCTCTGGAAGATCCACCTGAATATGAAGAAGAACTTTCCTGTGCATATGACCCTCACTGTAAATATTCAAGAACTGTCTGGATGTACTCCTGTGCCACGTGCTCTGGGATGACCCTGCTTGAACAAGGATTCTGTAATTCCCATGACATGTTAATTGGGCAGCACTTGCAACTACGCTTACATGATACATAAGTCCTCATCTAAGAGTGACCTTCACTTCTACATGGTATTAGAACCATTCTCTGATGTAGGTGAAAACTCTGACAAGGGTGAAGAGCTCATACTCAGAGAGTTTTTGTTCTAATTTATGCATTTACCATGAGTAAGGTTCTTGATTTCATATGGGGGAGATGCCAATCAACTGGAAATCCAGAACACTTCAAAATTAAATGTGATATATAACTTCTGTCTGTGCATGCCATTACAGACCTTTCAACTGTAAAAGGGAACTGGTACCATATTTATGAGTCCATACATTTACCTTCTGGACTGAATCCAGAAACAGGTCATGAAGGAGTCAAGGCTGTTCAACTTGGGGAAGAGAAGGGCCCAGGGAAAGTTTAAAGAATATTCCAGTACCTAAAGGGACTACAAGTAAGATGGAGAGGGAATTTTGGAAAGGACATGGAGTGATAGGACAAGGGGTGATTGCTTCAAATTAGCAGAGGACAGGTTTAGGTCAGACATTAGGAAGAAATTCCTCACTGTGAGGGTTGTTAGGCACTGGCACAGGTAGCCCAGTGGAGCTGTGGATGCCCCATCCCTGGAAGTGTTCAAGGCCTGGTTGGTTGGGCTCCCCTGCCCATGGCAGGGGAATTGAAACTAGATAATCTCTAAGGCCTCCTCTGACCCAAACCATGGTAGGATTCTATGAATTTTAATAGAGAGAACAGAAACAAAGCTTAGTCTTCCTGAAAGCTGCAGCTGCCTAGATCTTTTGAGGATTTGTTTTATTTTGCATGGGCAAAATCCAACCATTACAGAGGTCAAGAAATAGATTTTCACTGAACTTAACAAGATTCATCATGCTTTTGACATTTAGGAAATTGAGTATCTATAAGCTGGCAAGTTCAGTGGCTTTAGGGTTGTTTTTTGCATATATAGCTTTAATAACGTCAATTAACTGAACAACTTCATTCCTGTTGCTCCCGATCTCTCAGTAAATCATGTTCCTTCCACTACCTCTAATTCAGCCATAGTTCTCTCAAGATTCCTGTAATATCTGAAATTTCTGATGTTGCCATCACAATAGTTACATCACATCTCTATGCCTAACACCACCCTTTTTTGAAGAGATTTATTCCTTTACTGTTTTCAAGTACAGCTGAGCTAAGATCCAGCCCTGTAACTATCATGATAGTGGGTCTCAAAAATAGAAAAATATTCTTAGTTCTAAATTTCTAATTCTGGTCCTACACAATAAAATATTGTCTCAGCAATAACATTACATCAAATTTAATACTATTATTAAAAAAGTCAAGATTATTCAATTTTTCAAAATATGCACACTTAAGCCATAGTAGTTTTAACCTAAGACCAAAATGTGGTAAAGTTCTCTTTTTCACTGACACAACATACATGTCAAAAACAGTGTTAAGATGAAGACTTCTCACTGTATACTTATAGAATTGATGTAGAAATTATTTATACAAACACAGTAACATAAAGGCAAGTAAGCAAGCCATCAACTCTCAGGAGAGAAAGAAAGCACAAAATTAGGGAAATTTGAACATACCAAACCCAAAAGTCATTCAACCATTATCCATGTGAAGAAAAAAAAAATCAGGCACAGCTTATTTGTATAAAATATATCCTAGAGGGATTTTTAGATGTAATTAGCTTATAATTTTTGTGAGGCAGAAATAAGACCAGTATTCCTCAGGAAGAAAAGCTCCCTATAATCTTAGATATTTTCTTCCAAGACCTGCTGGGGCACAAACAAGAAACAACAAGAAAAAAGCTGATCTCTCTACATTTAAACATGACAATGTTAACTGAGTATTAGCTACCTCTTGCATCTCCATAAAAAATGGTTGAGAATCTCAAAGCCCTTATCTGCCAAATATTAATAAATGAATGGAATATACTTTATTAAAATGAACAAACAAACAAACATACAAACAATCCCTACCAAGAAGAATTGTAGACTTATTACCCAGGATATTATTGAAATTACAAGGATTCACTAATAGGCTTACACAAATTAAATAGGACCATTTAAAGAGAAAAGCTTTTGCTTGTACAAATCTCATCTTTTTATAACCACAAAATGTATCTGAATGTATATGACCTTTACATACCTTGATGTACTACAACTATTTTCATCTCAACAAAGCTGTTTTTTCAGGATTTCTGGAGCACAGAATGCCTAGGGTCTGTCTTGGGGTGGTATTTCTATTCCCTGATCATTTATCTGCTCCATGCCCAGAAATGGTTACAGTAGCTTTAAGATGGGTCTGGCGTAGTCTGGGGAGCCCTGGGGTTCTTGCACAAGCTTTTTCACAGCCTGACTCCCCAGGTATCTATGGTGCTGAGTGGACCCTTTCCTCTTTTTTTTTTTTTTTTTTTTTTTTTTTTTTTTGCCTAGCTAGCTTGGGTTTTGTTAGCTTAGGGAGGAATTTTATTCTTTCCCTTTCCCTGACCTTGGAGACTGCAGCAGCAATCCTTTGGAGGCCTTTTTGCAAAGCTGGCTGTGTGGTTTGGTTTTGGTCTGAGGTCAGAGAGGACAATCAACGGCACACAAATGTCCAGGGACTGGCAGGACACTGAGGGGCTGCTCTCTCCCAGCCCCAGAACTTGGAAAAGCCAAAGCAGTGAGGAAAAGGACACCAAATCTACCAGCTTCATCTGCTGTCAAGAGGGGACCCATGCCGGAGGTTCACTAGGTTCTTCTGTGTTTTGTGCAAGTTGCTGCATGAGCCCTTTGTTTTCCTTCCTTCCCTGAGACAGGAGCTAGCACCATTTCATTTTCCCTCCCCACCACGTTGTGACCATTATGGGTTTTTTTTCCTTTCCCTGGAATTTGGGTTTTTTTTGTTTTCTTTATTCCAGTGTGGATGTGTGTGTACAGGCAGGGATAAGGTCGGACAATTCAATACCTTGCATTTATTCTTTTTTTTTATTTTTTCCATGCCATGTGGACACTCTGTCAACAAATAGTTGAGCTTTTTTCACTCTCATCCACCAGTGTTAATCTCTTACTGACAGACAGGGATTGTCAGAATCCTTTTTTTTAGAGGAATACTCATTCCAAAGCTTTTTCCTTCTAAACTTGTCTCTAAACTGAGACAGGGTCAAAATTTCACTTCCATTAATTCACTGAAAGGACAGTCTTTTTTTGCATTTTCCCCAAAAGAAATACACTCACATACAGCTTCTTAATTATATTTTGTAAGTCAATATGGGCAGTCAAGTGAAGTCAGCGCATTTTTAAATTTTTCTGTTTACTTATATTTTTCATAAAGTTTTTACTTTCATCCTTTGCCAACACTAGCACAGAGGAAGCGAGATGATGTCATTGTCAGGCCACTCTAAAATGTCTCTAACAGGTCAAGGTAATTGAGAAGGATTTCCTCCTTAAGAAAAGTGGTAAAAGTCAACCATTCAAACAAGGCAAAAAAAAACCTAAATGAGCTAAAGTTTTATCAGTCTCATCTTGACTCCATGGAAGGTGAGCCACAACATCCTCATGTAGAGTAATTTCCAAACATACTAAGGATGTGAAGCTAATTAGGAGTGGCTGGCAAGGATTTATAAAGAAGAAATTGTGCTCGACTAACCTGACAGACTCAAAATTACCATGAGCAGCAATGAGCCCTCACAGAAAATGCCAGCAGCCTCCTGTGCCACATTGGGCAAAGAGTCACCAACAGGGTGAAGGAGATGAACCTTTCTCTCTGGTCAGCAGAGGTGAAACACATATGGAGTGCTTTTGGCTTTTGGCTTTTGTGCTTTGATGTCAGCTTTCCACCACTGGATAGAGATGGACATATTGGAGCAAGTTCAGTAAAGGGACACAAAGATAACTAAGGCACCAGAACATCTTTCATCTTTCATCATCTTTCAACATCTTTCACAAGGAGAGACTGTGAGAGCTGGAACTGTTTAGAGACAGACGAGAGGGTGCAGGGAGATCTCATCACTATTCACAAATACCTGGTAGAATACAGGAGAAAGTGACAAAGCCAGTGATTCCCCATGACAGGGCAAGGGGGCACAAACTGAAAGACAGTAAATTCCTTTTGAAGACAGGAGAATATTTTTCTACTCTAGAAGTAATTCAACATTAAGCCAAGTTCCCCAAAAAGGTTTTGGATTCTCCGTAAGGTAAGCAAAACATAATTGGTCTCAGTCCTTTGCAACCTGCTGTAAGTGACACTATTTTGAGCAAGAGAGTTTGCATCAAGGGTCTTCAGGGCTCTGCCAGCTCTAACCATTCTGTTACACATATCTGTTAGGTATCAGATAAATTTGCCAGATTAGGAGATAAGGACATAAAGGAATAACATGAAGGTATTTCTCCAGAAAAAATATTACAAAATAAAAATCATATATATATATACATGTGGGGTTTGATAATATTCTACAAAAGCATGAAAACCTCTAAAATGTTGTTTAATGGGAAAGGTGTTGTGTTGCCTTTGTCTTTCTCTACAAGATCATTCTTTTGTACATTTTTGTTTTAAAGTAACCATGATCTCCGTAGGAATGTCCTCAGCTGGGAGGTATTCATACATTCAGAATTTCACAGAAGGCCAAAGTGGAACTAATCAAGGACATACAAATGGCATCATACCCATGGGTTGAACAGCACATTTATAAATGCTATTGTCATTAGGACAACAACCATTAGTTCAACAACAGAGAGCCAGTCTATATGTGAAGACCATGCCTTTTGCCTTCATGGGTTGCTGTACAGAAATTAGGTACTGCAGCTAATTAGTACAGCTTTTTCTTTCCAAGCTCACTTTTGTTATTACAGCTGAAACATTTGCATCCACTGAGAAAAATAGAGAATGTCTTTTCAAACCATAATTCACACACTTAGCTTAGTGATGCAAATCGATAACCAGCCAATAGATGCATTTTCTTTTTGCTTGCACATGTGCAAGAAATGTTTCTTGAAGCACAAATGTTACATTAGATTGTATTCCTATTATAGTTCATCATAATGTCATCACGGAAGCTCCTGCCTCAAACTAAAAGTGATTTTTAATTTTTTTTTTAAAAATGAATTGTCACTGAGCATCTTAAACTATATTTTCTAGTGACAGAGTAAGTGGCATTCATCAAAAGATTTTTGAGAAGGTGGTTTAAGACTCACAGTTGAGAACAAGACAGTGACAGATTGCTCATGAAAAGTAGCGACATAAGCCCTACAGATGATAAGGTGAAGACCCTATGATTATTATCTTCCAGGAAACCACAAAAGCCAGTCTTTGCTCTGGAACTGAGACAAACAGCAAGAAAGTTTTCTTTTCCCCTTTCTCTCTCTCTTTTGTTTCAGCAGTGAAACGCAAAGCAGATATACTTCAGTGTCATGATTTTTCGTTGGCATCTTTCCATAGCCAATTCCATTCATCCAGAAAAGGGATGAAATTCCATCATTCGAGCATGACATCTCAAAATTCAAACTTAATGAGAGCTTTGGCAGCTTCTGTCGAAGGCAGACAGTGATTAACAAAACACTTCAGAGTACAAGGCACAGCAGTGCTCAAAGAAAACAGTGATGATCTCCACTTAATTGTAGAAAAGCCCAAAGCATCTGCCAGCGGAGGAGAGCTCAAGCCATAAGGAGCTATTGCTCAGATATGCTGTCATCTCCAGAGATCAACAACCATATGCTCAGCTCAAGCACAAACTCCAAAGAAGTTAATTTTCTGACAAAATACAGGGATAAATATGACATTCAAACAAGTGTGCTCACTCATCCTGAACACACGTTCATCTGCACTTATCAGACTTATGCATCATTTAAACTGAAGCAAATATAATTTGTTTGGAACACAAACATTACTGTGTGAGCACAGGTATAATTAATCTTTGTCTGCTCCACAGGTTCTGATGTTCCACTAGTTAATGCTTACAGTAAACTTTTGATGAATGAATATGGTCACCTGTTGCAAATTGTCTCACTGTGAAAAATATCTTCTCTTGTCTTTTCTGCTACCTAGGATGCACAGTTATCACACCTTCAGCTGCAAAAGATTTTTATCCTGAGTTTTATGACAGTGTAAGTTTCATTTCCAAATGCCAAGGATAGGCAAGCACACTTATTTTAAGAAAAATTGTCATCAATTGCAGATCTAGGGAAAGCTTAATTAGTCTACAAATATATTAACTCTTTTGTACTTATTTACTGCTTGATAGTCAATGAATGGAAATATGTTATTAAAATGTATATGCCTGGCAGCAAGAAATTAACAGAAGGGAAAAGGTCAGTCTAAAAGGGGAATGTACTAGAAAAACACATTGTGGAATATAAAGTTAAATGAATTTTCA
Organism: Poecile atricapillus; assembly: GCF_030490865.1. Classification (NCBI taxonomy): domain Eukaryota; kingdom Metazoa; phylum Chordata; class Aves; order Passeriformes; family Paridae; genus Poecile; species Poecile atricapillus. Next base: position 82,447,768 of record NC_081289.1, on the reverse strand, counting down.
GTTTACCAAGAAACTTCTTTATCTTAATTTTTTTTTTAAACAAGTACCTCAAATGCCCTTCTTCTATATCAATCTGACTTTTTTTGAAAATAATTTACCCAAATAAATACCCAGGAAGCATTCGGTTTAGTGATTCAGATAGGCTATCCATATAGGTGTATTTAAAGAACTTTGCATGGCCAGCTCTTAGATGTCTGCATACCACATGTATTACACCTGCACTGTGCTGTCCTAACTTTTCCAAAAACTGCATTCAAACTCCCTGTGCCCAGCTTTGGGACATTCTGTTGGACTCCTGAAGCAGAAACACTCATCATAAGGAGAAGTTTGAGGAAAAGGGAGATCAGCCAGCCATTTGATACACTGTTTTAACAAGCCTCCACACTCAGTGTAACCAGAATATTGTACTTACCTAAAACTATTAAAAAACTATGGCCTGTTCCCAGAAGCACAATTATGTGACTGTGTATTGAAACGTGTGTCCAGTGTACATTAGCATTGCTCTAAACAGCAATAAATGTAAAAGAAATTATGATGTGACCTTAAAAGAGTGGAAGCAGAAGAATTTGCTGCAACTGTTAATTCTCTCATTTAATCTTTTTTTTTTCTCCTTCTTTTTTTGGTATTGATTTGGTGTCAGAGATATTCCCAGTAAGCTGCTAAAATACAGACGTGCCATAGAGCACATGGAAAATCTGACAGCAGAAAAGGATTCCTCATGCTGCTGGAGCAGAGATCTACATGGTCTGAAAGATGAATGGTACACAAACTCCACACTGCTTTGTGACACAGAAAATATAGGCAGTTTGAGAAGGCCCTGACTGGATGGTGAAGGATGGGTTTAACAACAGGCTGTTGCAACCTGGGGTCCAAGGGCACATTTGAGCCCTTTTCTTTTAGTGGGCACTGAAAAGCTGTCAAACTTCCTCAGGAATTCCACTGATACTTTCCACTGATATAAAATAAAATTATGCCTCAATTATTGTGAAAACTGTGGTCTGTATCTTTGACAGCTTCATTTTGACTCAAGAAGTTTTTAGGGTTGAATAACAGCCATATCTCCCTGGATTTTGGGGCAGAGTACTTAACCAAGGAACAACAGCAGAAAAGCAGTACTTTGTCGAGTCAGTACATACTAACAGCTCAGCTGAGAACCCAACAAATGGCTCTGCTATCTCACAGCACAGACAATAACATACAAAATGGAAAAGCCTTTGCCTGGAAGTGCATGGAAAATGAAGACAGTATCATACCATTGCTCTCACTTAATGGTCTGCTGTGGCCAGAGCAGCTTATTAGAAGCAGACACAAAAAAATGTCAGGCACATGCATGAGCACAATAGCAAACAATTTTGAATAAAATGTCTTGCAAAAATAAAATAAGGTAAAAATAAGCAATTTTTTACAATACAGATATTGCATCACCTAGAGATTCCTCTGGTAAATCATGGGATAAGAGAAATTTAATTTTTCTACTATTTCAGTTGAAATGTACAGTAGCTTTATAAACAAAATATTTTTAAATGTGTTACATTGGATTCCAAGCAATGTAAATTTTTCAATTATAGAGTAGCTAGTAGAGTATAAAAGAACTGACCAATAAGAATTGATGTGACTTGCAAAATAGATGGAGAAACAGTTATGCAGAACTCAATTCAACAAGCAACTTATACATACACTTTATTTTTAGTGTATAGATATTCTAATTAAAGCGAATAGATTCAACACATGCTTGAAATGAAATATATGCAAATTTTTTCCTGAATCAGAACATTCTTTCAGATTCTGTCACTCATATTTCCAGCAAAGTTAACAAAATAAGCAATTAGCACCTCACACTGCAAATAGTACTCGTCTTTCAACTTGCAAAAGGTGTCAGAGTCTGGCCCCTTAGGTAGCAAATATAAAGAGCACATATGTGCATGTAATGCCAACAAAACAGCATCATATAACTATTAATAGCAACCATACAAGTACCTTCAAGCTTGTGTGTGCAGTTACTCAGTTTATCTTTGTAAACAATTCATGAAAAGTCAAGCCCCATACACGCTGGAAATATTATACTTGTAAAGAAATTTGGCTGCATGTCTGGACCTATTTTATTTTGGACTACAAGAATGCCCTCATCTTTTCTGGCAACTCTACACACCATTTTGAAGAGATACACATGCTTATAAGGCATTTTTTCACTGGGCATTCACTAAGTTTCACAAACAGTCTCTTACAGCATATAATCTTTGAAAGCTTCTTAAGTCAAAACGAATTGCTACTACCAGGTAGCAATGCAGGCAAATAGAAATTGCACATGAATAATTTGTGTTGCTCCCTTCTTGCTGCCTGATTTAAACAGTCTAGGAAAAAAAAGTCACTTGCTTGTTTTATATCCATATAATTGATTTCATTTATTTATTTGCCTAAAAATGTTGCTGTACCTAAGCAGATTCTACCAATTTCTATCATTTTAAGCACTTTACTGCTTGTAGCAAATGTATTCTTAAATGGCATATGCAGTGAATTAAAAACTTGCTTACTTTACAAAAAAGCATAATCCACTGAATACCATCAGAACAGCAGCAAAGATGTAAGGTATGTTTCCTATTGGATGACAGAAAATAAGTCATGAATGTAGTTAAGGTAACACCCTCCTCATTGATAATGATGATTTCTTTTGTGTATTTTAGTTGATTAAAGAATGTTCCTTAATCCCTTTGTTTCACGCAGAAAAGCACCTTTGTTAATAGAACAGTCTCCTCTAATGAAAGACTAAATCAATATATAAAATCCAAGAGAGATTTCTGTGGGAGCTTATGAATACCAGAGTTAATATTGCAATAACGTTTTTTGCTGTACTGATGGCATTTTCACACATTTTTTCTGAAGCTCTGTAAGAGTAAGAATAACAAAACAACAAGAGGTGGTCTTTTAATGGGAGCCACCATTCTTGTGCAAGCTTTGCTGTATATGTTAACTGAACTATTGTATTTTCTGCTGAATTTCATGCAAAATCATCATGTAGTAACCTACCTTTCAATTTTTCAGGTATCATTTTTAAAATGAACATAAAGCATAAGTCAAAGATACCTCTTAATTGAAATGGAGCTACTGTTGGCTTTGCTATTGACAGTAACTTCAAAGATAACAAGCCTTTGAAACTGACTAAAAATCTATCAATCTGTTGAAAGAAGCACATCCTGGATTCTTCAATAAATTTTAACAGTATGAGTTCATAGCCCTACCATATGACTATATAACTTAAACCCAAGAGCTTTCTGTAGATCTGGAGAAAAATTGCCAGACCTGCCTGACCATCAGAAAACCAAAAGGGAGTACGGGAGCAGGAGGACAGTGCTGCCCAAATGATTCTTAGGGATTTAAAGGTTTCCACAGAACAATTACATTTTATGAGTTTGCAGGGTGGGTTTTTTTTTCTAATAAAAAAGCGAAGGTTTTGTGCTGTCATGGAGCTATGAGGTCCATCATATGAGTAGCTGACATGCCCTAAGTAGACACTCAGGTACATGGGAAAAAGCAAAACCACATGGGATAGAACAACCATACCTCCTATGGGAAGCTGTTGTATTGGCATGCAGAGAAGCTTGGAATAAATGTGGGCAGGTGATGAACTGAGCTAGCCTGTGATGAACTTTGTGAAGAAAAAGAAAGAGGAAAAAAAGGTCAAATATGCCTGAAAAGGATTTGCTATAATTATTACAGGTGTGTAAACAAACTCCAAGTGAAGTGTCTTTATGTAACCAGTGCTGTAAGAACATATAACCTGCTGTAAATTATGAGCTACTTTAAGGTAACACAGAAACTGTTCTTGACGCTGGCAGGAACTGACAGCCTTTTACAGCTATCTATAATGGTGCTTTTTTCTGAAATTTATATTTAAAAAAAAAATTGGCATTGCCACCTTCATGTTTGAATGACTGAGAAATTTTAAAGCTGCATTTCTAAAGTTCTTTTCAGGAAAGTCAGAAAATCTCTTTCACTTTTGAGATTTCTTAGCAGTTAAGACATAAATTTCTTAACCACTACTACAACTACAAAAATACTTGCCATGCAGTGACCATCAATTTAAGGTTCTCAACTTTGCAAGAGTTTTCTCTTGAGCAAAACATCAGTGGTCATTGAACTCACTAGCACATAACCACAACTCTGGGGTCTAGGAGGACAGTGAAACTGTGTAAAGATGCTGAAAATGAGCTACTACTATTTGGAGTTTAACACTGCACTGCAACCTGAAAATGGTTGTATGGGTGAAACTGAATGGGTGCTAAAGCCATGGCATACAGGTAGAAATGAAATGGAGTTAAAGTAAATGGAATTAAATGAATTCCAGGGATCACATACAAGGACTTGCACTCTTGAGCAGAATGGAGCAGAAGTGTTGAGCAGTGTACATAAGTCTCATCCAGAAAAAGAAACTTGATATATGAGGGATCTTGAAATTTTGTAGATTTTCCATTACAAAACTACTTATCTATATCTTTGCATTGGAGACAACTTGTGGACCTGATTTCTCTGAGCCTAAGAGAATTCCAGCCTGACAGTGGCTGATCTCTTCCCAAAGGAAAGTTTCTTGAGAGCTCTCTCACTCAAGGATGATCTTTGTAAATCATTTTACTTTCTCAAAAAAGTTCTGTTTAACTGTTAGTGTGTTTTAATCTTGTCCCACCAATGGGACAAGAGGTGGTGTTCCCTTGAGCAATCATGTTAAAACTGTAGTGCAAGACCCTATAAAAGCTGAAAAGTTCAGAGAATAAAGACCCTTTTTCCTAGCAACTCATTCCGGTGTGTGCTGTGAATCCACACTTCTACATCATGTCCAACAGCAACAACAGCTTTTCCCCACAAACTGAATCTCTGCCCTGCATCAACTGTTCCTTAATGATACCAGAGTACCTGGTGCAGACCTATACCCAAACTCTTTATTAAATACACTTTTTTCCCCCTTAATGCTCTTTGAAGACTCCCTGACTCACCGGCTACGGGTCGTAGAGAAGGACTCTGCAAACAGGAATCTTTTATTTCCAAACTGTTCTCTTCTATGTTGAGACTCAAATTCCCTGACATAGTGGAAACTTGAAACTAGAGTTCAAGAATTAGGATGAGAAGAAGGAATACTCTTTGAACACCTTCCAGTGAAATGATAGGAGATGATATAATTAAATAAATTCATCCCCATTAGTGTAAGGAAGGACCTCAGTGCCCATCTAGACCTGTATATGGGTACACTTAGGCTTCCTTGGAATTTACTGGGACAAAACTCCATTCCTGTCACAGTACTGTGATTGCTGAGAAGAAGTAGAAGAAATGTATGTCATGAGAGTCTGAAGACATGTTTATAGACCATTTCATTACGTGTTCCTTCCTGTGGATTAAGTCCATTATTTTTTAAGGAATGATGGAAGAAATTTAAAATGAAAGTTTCATAAAAGGAAATAAATTAATAATTCATAAATTATATCAAAGGGACAGTTGGAATTATCTCCATGTAAATGTGCTTCAAATGCTTTTCCCTGTGACTTAAGACGGTCTTTAGATAACTTAAATGATCCTATCATTTCAGCTGGTTGATAGAAAAATGTCATGCAAGACAAATTTGATATATCTGCATTATGTTTATAATGTGGTAAAATGTGTATTTTTTATTTTAAAGATAGTGCTAAAAATAAAAAAAAAAACCCCAGAACTTCTCAAAATAAAAACTAAGAATGCAAAACAAGCATTTATTATTTACCACTATGCACCCTCTACTGTAACACAAAAACAAAGAAAGAGTAGTTTTCTAGTTGTTTTTAAAATAAGAGTTATCACAATGTGCTGGTACACCAAATAATTTTCAAATCATATGATGAATATTTAAAAAAATAAATTTCCAAGTTTTTATCCATCTTTGGAGATATTTTCAGGAACATGATCATATTAGTAACTTCATACGACAGTTGTTCAAAATCTGAAGCATTCTATATAAGGTAAGCCCAAGCATCCAGGTGGGCAGGAGAATATTTCAAAAATTATAACTCTAATTTTTTAAAAGAGATGAAACATGAATGCTGCCAAATACAAATACTGGTACTGATAATTTTGAACAATTTTGACTGTAGTTTTTACTGCATATACTATAATCAGCACAACTGAAGAGCTTATTTGTTCTACAAAATAATTTCTAAAAATATTCTTTTTTTGTTCTGGAACTGTCAAAATATTACATTTCATCAGCAGTGAATAGTTAGAGATATAGAGAATTTCAAAACTTAGTTCTGAAATTACAGTGATGGAGCCTGAAAATCACAATTATCTATCAATTCTAATAAATACCAAGACAGTGAAGACTAATTTTCAAAAACCTTGAACATAAATTTTGAACAAAACCATTTTCATTTATACATTCATTTATAAATGCAGTTTATTGAAAATTAAATTCTTTTAAATCAGAAGCTATTTCATAAAAACTGAAATGTAAATTATATTTCAAATTCCTACAGTGAATAGAAATAATTTTTCATCCTCAAGGCTTAGTATGGAATACTACATATGAAATTCGTTACAATTTCTCTATTACTACATCTTTATTAATATATAGTATCATAAAACAAGATAGAATTCTTGAAGAAAATTAACCCTTCAAGTTCTAGTTTCATATTTTTGAGACAATGTTATGACCAGTTTTGCAAAATGGGAAATATGCTGCAACAAACATCATTTTTTTGACCACAAATATTTGAAATTTGTTGTCACTTTTTCAAGTAATTGTTTTAGGTGTTTTCTGGAAACAAAAGTTTATATATAGATAAGGGGCCAAATAAATTAAGATACTTCCAGACAGGCCAAAGCCACACTCTGTTAAGGGAACAAGTTACAGGGTAGCTGAGGTACTGATGAGGAATCTCTAAGCATGGCAAAATATGATAAATGAAATACACACATGGTACAGAGAGAGATTATAAATTCACATGAGTACCAACAGTATCAAGAGATAAGGTGGTTAGTGCTAACCAGAACTTTTAACTTTGTTATTAAAATAACACTTCTGGGTATAAACTATTCTAAGTATTATAAATTGTCATCTAATGGATTAAAATTTTTCCTTTCTCTTTATAATTTGGAATTCCTGAGTATGCATTTTGGGATAAATCACTGAAATAAAATAATCCCACATTTGAGTCAGAACGGCAAACACTTCTTTTTTTCAGCTACTCCACAGATTTGGAACAGGTGGATCATAGTTTTACATGCCCCAAACATATCTTTACCAGCGACCTTACACACACACAAAAGAGGAAGAGGAAGGTAGGGGGAGGACCTGTTTCAGCTCAGAGGATTTATCCTAAGCAAAAAAGAGATGTAACTGTTGTTCAGCCCTTCCCTTCTATCACCAAAGTTTCTCTGACAGTCTCATGCTGATTTGGCAAAAAGCCTAAAACCTTACATGAAGCGCAACCCTTTAACTTCCTCCAGCTACCAGCCCACAAAAGCTCTCTATTTCATGTAAGCTTCATCAGCATAAAATACTCTGATTTCATTGACTCTAATAATATATTAATAATGAAGTCATCTAACTATTTTTTGTACTTTTGTAAAGCAGAATTTCTACAGAAGATCTATTAGTCAAAAATTTTCTGTACCTTTTGTGGATTTTTTTTAAAATTTCTTTTAGACAGAAAAGCAATTTATCCATTTCTAGATGCTTCAGCAACCACTTACAAAAAAGAAAAATATTTTTATCTTTTGTCTGTGGTAATGTTAGAGAAGTTTCAATCACAGTTGTCAGAAAACAAATGGTACTATATTATATTGAAAAAAAACTCCAACTAACTAAAAAGTCATAATTTGCTGAAAAATGTCTGGTTTTCCCACTATCTTAACTCCAACGAAATGTAAAATATGTGGACTATAAAAGCTATATATTCGCATAGACCATTAGCTGTTTTGAAAGACTATTCTTCTTGAATAGCAGCTACATAATACAAAATACTGGATTTCTATTTCACAGCTATATGATCACTCGCCTTACCCTAAAAACTCTCATCTTGACACCCGATCAGCCATCAGAGCAAATTTCATAACTAATAAGTCTTAATTTTCAAGAAGGGCTAATATACTTATTCAAAATACTGTCAAATAAAAATAACCAATTGCTGAGATTGAAAGTAAATCCCTGTTACAAAGCTGTAGTACTTTAGTCAATACTAAAAAATGGCTTGGTGGAGCTGAAAAGATTTTGTATTCAAATGGATGCACTTCTACCTTTCCCTTAGACATTCCCATTTTCATACGTTAGAGTACTTGTGATAATCTTTACATTTTCATCTGTCTCAGATTCTTGAAAAAGAGCTGTTAACTGTCTATTTATCTTGTTACAAAATGAAAACATAAACACAAGTATTTCGGACAATCTTTGGATGAACACAATGAAGCACAGTGGTGCCTGTTGAAGAGTGCCCTTTCTACTTGATAATTAAAATAGATTATTTCACCCATATTTCTACATTTCTTTTTTTTTTTTTCTTTTTTTTTTTTTTTTTTTTTTCATTTATCTTGGAAGCCTCTGATGTGTGAAAAGTTACCCTAAGGTATGAGAGGCAAGGATCCAAAGCCTCTTAGGGTCAGCAGAGCATTTTATCATAAGAAAATATCATTACTGACATTTTAAAAAGACCAGGTATAATAGTTTGACAGTAGTAAGTAAAAACCTTTGTTTCAGGTTACATTTAAATTCTACCTCCTTTAAGCCAGCATAAAATTTGTTTCTTACATGGAACATCCTGATACATATGTTCCAATACAGAATTTCATTATCTCCTGTGTTCTGTCTGTAGGCCTCTGTTCTTAAGCCTCTGCCATGTGCACCTTTTTACAGATCAGAACTGCTGTACATAAGATCCTTCTAATCTTTCCGTAGTGACTGATGAAAAGAGACACTGAATAAAAAAGTATAATAAAGAACCTGTTTCTTAAACATATTGCATATTATTGTATCCAGTCTTATTGCACCACTGGTGTGGAGAGGCAGGGGGAGAAGTTTTAGTCTTCCACTGAAAGGAAAGTACACTTTCTAGAAAAGGAAGATATGATCCTCTAGTCAATTCAATGGTAAAATCTGATAGAAATAATTTTTTAAAAAAGAAGAAAAGAAGAACCACAAGGAAATTCCATAAAAGCACCTAAAGCACTGCACATGGATTTTCTTATTTCTTAAACATTATATGCAGGGCTTCAGAATAGCTGGTTTGTTGTTCTACACAGTGTTGCCATTAAAGACAGGGCTTCCCCAATCACAAGAGCCTTCCCATGTCAAAGAGAGGGCAGCTGCAGAAACCTGGATAACACCTGCAGTGAAAGGTGAGGATTAGATTCCTTTTGGGTGTTTGAATAAATGAACAGGCACTAACTTGCTTGGAGATCTATAGAGGCACATGAGTTCACCACCATTATACCCTAAGTTCAGCAGAAACTTGTGGATACAAGCTCTTCATAGCTCTCATTTTGGAAATTTCCTCTTGGTTGACAAATAGGATAAGATTTAACATTAGCATTTCTTCTTAATATCATCAAACTAACACTGAAGTAGGATTTTTGAACAAATTAATTAGTATTCTGAATATTTGCAGTACTCACTTTAAATGTTTCTTTCCTTCAAGCACATGGTTAAGCACTTTAATATGATTCAGTGTAATATGACTAACAGAATTCATTAACATTGTATTTAATTATTTGGCTGTGAAATCTTCGTTTCCCCATCTAATTGTAAACACTCAAATATGATTGCAGTGACTGCCTGCCACTCTTCTCACAGGAGAGGCTGGAAAAAGATTGGTCAGGCAACAAAAAGAAAGGTGTTTTTCTTTTCCAAAGAAAAAGTTGCAGGAAGAGATCAATAAGAACTTATGCAACTTGACCCGCTTGGGTGGAGAGATCAAGTAGAGAGACTGGCAGGGGACAGGACTGAATCATATCTTCCTTCCACAATACTGTGAAAAATCAGAGCTATAGGGCAGTGGTGTAAAGTTCATATTAGTATCAACATCACAAAGACACTTCTGATTTCCCAGGGTGATGGCTCAAAGTAGTAGTCAGAAGTGATGCAGCAGCTCCAGAAGGCTGACAGCTAAATCCAGGTAATAGAGCCAAACCAACATACCACCTTCCGTATTTTGTGTTATCTAGTATACTTGTCCATATAAACACCACCTAACTCATGGGATCAGCACCCTGAAGCTACATATAGATTTTTTTTCTCAAGTGGTGCACTTTATCATTATAATCCTTGGATTTCTTGCAGCCCTGTTTCCACTGTAACCATTTACTCCTGCTTCAGCACCATCAACAGAGGTTGTTTTTGACAGTCTTATCAAGTGTGCTGCAAGTCTGCAGCTAGTCATGGTAAATAGCTTTGCATGAGTAGGACGGATTTGCATATGCTAATGTGACATCTGGCCATTGTGCAATTTCTTATTTCTGTAACCCTTGAGTAGAATATCTTCCTAGAAGATAAGTTAGCAATAATCACCATTCAAGCTTTCAACTCATGTCGTTTTTACTATAGATGTCAATCTTAATCAAAAGACCTGTTAAACATAGGTCTGACGGCAGACCAAAGAAAACTGCTTAAAGTATGGATGCTCCATGTTCAATCAGAAACAGCTTATTTGCTTTCATACAGTCAAAATTTTGAAACAAAGAATCAGAATTTAACCAAACTTGAATCATGCTAGTTTTATCTCTCCCAAGGTAAGAGTTAATTCAGACATAGAAAAACATATAACACAATTACCCAGACACAAAATCTGCTCTGTCGTTAGCAGTGGTATTATAAAGACAAATGTAATGTATATGAGAGCTTAACAAAGGTCAAAATGTAGCCAGTAGGGAAAAAAAAAGAGTATGTCTTTTTACGTAGAGGCAATACTGATCTTGCATTTTACAAATAACTTCTTTTGCCAACTACATTTAGGCCTTTCTATCCTAATTTCAGTAGAATTTTAGACTTGGGCAAAAGAAAGAATACTTTAAGTAAAGGAACATCATTCGTTCAAACCTTTGAAGCTCAGAAAGTATAATCTCAAGGGCAATTAACCACTGAACAAATCTTCCTTATCCAAGGAGATTATTTCAGTTTGATTTCAGAAATTTCCATGACAGACATAAGATTATTCTAAAGAATACTGTCTGATGATATTTGGCCCAAAAATATTATTTTAATAGAAATAAGCTTTAAAAATCCTAAAATCACCAACATATTCACAACGATTTTTCATTAACAGACCAATTCCCTGAACAAGTATGTATTCTCCTGTATTACCTGCATATCAAAACAGAGTCCCAACAGTAGTAACTATTATAATGGTAGGTAGGCAGAAAAAAACCCTGACTGTTATGTATAAATATATATATATTGTTGTTGTCTTCTGGGAGAGAAAGACACTTAAGAACAAGTCTTGGCTTGATTCAGATCACTTATACAGAGAGTTTCATTTTCCCAAGAATAAGAAACACATTTTTCATTTTGAGTCATAGTCTCTCCAAAAAAATAAAACAAAAAAACCAAACAGACTAAGAGTTGTCTGCAAACAATTTGTGCTTCCATTCTTGAAAAAAAAAAAAAAAGAAAAAGAAAAAAAAATCACACTGTATTTAATATTCTACATGTAGTTAGAAGAAACTAGATTGGAGCTCCAGGTATCAGCATATTACCAGCTATAACCAGTATCAGAAGTTTTCGATTCCAGCAGTAAACATATAGATTCTTGTTATCATCCAGCAATAGGCATGGAACTGACAATGGATGTAGGAACAGAAGCACTACATTTCTAGTGGGGATTTACTAATACTTTATTGAACCTAGATATAAGGACACCTCCTTAAAAGCAGAAAACCTATATCCTACAGAGTTTGTAGTATTATGCAGCTTGAAGTCACATCATCTGTCATCAAGTAGCTCTAGTAATCTTACGTGGAGATATTTTGAGTAAAATCTTTGTAGATACATCCTACTCAATCTGTTCTAATATGTATGCAGAGAGCAGCAGTCATGAGTTCCAATGAGAACAACCCAGAAATCCAGAAGAGCAATCAAGGTGTTCAGCTAGATCAGTCAGGTTTGATATGTTTGATCTCATCCTGTTTCAGTTTTTTGAAATGAGAGAGTACACAAGTACTATTTCATTGAAGCTAAAACCATGGAACAGTCCAGGCTGGAAAGGAGTTTGGGTGATAATCTAGTCCAAACTGTAATGGGAAAGAAACCAGGATGAGAAAATTGAGTACTCTGTCCAATTGCATCTTAAAACCCTCCTGTGACAAGGACTCTACCATGCCCATGGGAAAGATGTTCCAGTAAGAGTTATTCTCACCATATGAATTTTCTTTTTTATATTGAGATTATATGTTCCCAGTAGAACTACCCACAACCCTTTGTCTTCTGCATGTGACTGTGAAATGAGTCTCCAGCACCTTTATAGCCACCCTGTAAGTACTATCATTCTGTTACTTTTACAAGATGAAGAGACCTAATCCCTATAACAGGATGATCATGACTGCTAATAACTCCCATCTGGAAGTAGCCCAGGATCAGATTTGCCTGCCACACCACTGGCAGCTGTTCTGGTTCTGGCCAACGACAGGGGTAATTTATTTTTGCAGTAACTGTGAGGTGGCAGAGCCTAGAGCCTTTTGAGTGTGTCTAGGCTGTTACTCTACGTCACTTCCATCATCACTGACAGGCAGAAGTAAGGGCTCTTTGAGAAAGCATATTTTAGTTCACAGTCAACCCACTCTGTCATGTGTCAGAGAAGAAGGATGATTTCAAGTGGGGTCCTGCATAGCAACAAGTTTTTGAAAAACTTAAACATGAGATTGTTAATGCAGTAGTCCTCGGGCCAGCCATGATAGGACAAGATGTATACTGCTGCATTCTCCAGGAGAATTGTCCTTTGTGGAGTCTCAGGCAAAAAGTACCTGGGGAGTCTTGAGGACAGCGTCTTGCGTCCTGCCGTCAGGGATACAAAGGATCTGAAACCTGCTACACGCCAAATGAAAAAAATCCTGGCAGTTTATGAAGGGGTTCAAGCTGCCTCAGAAGTGAAGGCCACCAAAGCACAGCTCTCCCGGCACCTTGACTGCCAGTGCTGGGCAGGATATTCAAAGGAAAAGACCCTTCCACACGTCATTCCACTGATGCCACATAGAATAAGTGAATCACTCTGATCACATAGCAAGCTCCAACAGGAAACCCCAGTCACCAAGGGGTCTTGGAGATCATCATCATCTGGCTTGAAGCCAAAAATTTTAGACGGTCATCACCAGAGGAGGAAAGGGTGATGTGCTCCTGAGGCTCCACCATATAATCAGCCACCAGAAAATTAAAAGCAATATGGTCGCTCCACTGATGGCTCCTGCTGTATGGTTGGGCTACACTGAAAACAGAAAGCAGCTGTACAGAGTCCTACATGGAGAGTCACAGAAGCTATGGAGGGACAAGGTGCATCAAAGTCAGGTTGCAGAGCTGAAAGCCATCCAGCTGGCTTTAGATATCACTGAATGAGAGAAATGGCCAGTGCTCTACCTCTACATTGGCTTGTGGATGACAGTAAATGCACTGGGGGAGTGGCTGGACCAATGGAAAAAGACCAGCTAATAGGTGAACAGAGGTGAACCCATCTGGGCTGCTGAACTGTGGTGAGGCATTACTACCCAGGTTGAGAAGCTGCCTGTAAAAGTATTTGGAGTAGATGCACAACACATACCCAGGAATGGGGCTACTGAAAAGCATTCCAATAATGAACAAGTGGATTGGCTGCCAAGATTAAACTGTCTCAGGTGGATCTGGATGGCAGCATAAGGATGAATTATTGATGGTCAGTGGGCCCATGATGCCTCAGGCCATCAGGGAAGAGCTGCACCATAAAGATGGTGTCGTGGTTTTAAGCTAGTAACAAAAAACTACTTATTTTTTGCTAGAGATATGGATTAAAATAAGAGCAAAACAGGCTTAAAACTTAAAAGGAATAAAGACAGTTTATTAACAAACTACTAGAATAAGAATACCAAAATAAACTTTCAGAGAACCCTTTTACTTTTCACTACTTGATCATTTCTTTGTACACATAACAACATAGAGACAAAAAAAAAATAGTTTTACAATCTTGGTGGTCAAAAACAGTCTCAATTTTAGAGTCTTTTCATCAGTCCCCGTAGAGAAACAGAAGTCTCTTTCTGCTAATCCATGGAGTTTCTAGAGTCCACTCCTCCCATTTCACACTATTCTGAAGTGTGCAATGGGTCAAATTGAATCTAGGGATGTTATTTTTAAGGATAAGTGATTCAAAGGTAAAAATCTTCTTCAGTTGTCTCTGTGAGCCTTCCTGGAAAACAGCCATCCCTTTGGCTCCTTTAAGGCTTTAAAATCTTCACTTCACTCACAAGTTCCAGCAACTCACAGCATCATAACTACTCTTCTTTTTTTTAAAGTCCACTCTTTGAATACTCTATTCCTCCCATACTCTAGTCATGAATTAAAGGAGTCTTTAAACTACTGTCCATCTCCATAGCTGCAACAGAAAGACTTTTCAGCAACAAGCATCTCCTTTTCTCTCTTTCTTATTTAAACTTAACTCTTGTCTTCACTGTTTTTGGTGGTTTTATGATGTCTTACATGTTAATTGTCTCTCTCTGTCTTTTCTAAGAAAAAGGAGTAATCTGTTTGTTTATTCAGGTAGTAAAAGAATTAAAAGTTTTAAGAAAGCTGCAAAAGTTCATAGTGTCAGGTTTCAGTCTAACAGCAGACCTTGAAAACTAAACAAAAGCGTTAAGCTCGGCTTTTTCTCTCCTCCTCCCCCCCCATCCCTGCGGCCTTGTCCCAGGCCTGGGAGGGGGGGGAAACCAACACAGAGCTTGTTACCTCTCAAACGCCGGAAACCAGAAAGCGAGTGAGATAGCTCAGCATGTACTTCTTAAGGGGGTGTTTAAAAGTTGAATTCACTTTTTAATGGTCAGATCTGCTGTCAATTCTTGGAAATGGCTGGTAATTGGTCAGGAAGAAAAACTCCCATCAGTCACCAGTAGCTTCAACTTCCTCTTTTTTTTCACTCAGTCTTAAAGGTGAAGCTAACCCATGACAGATGGGTTCATGATAGAGGGGTGAAGTTAATGATGAACATTATTTCCCAGGAGATGCATAACTGTGAAACATTTGTGGCAAACATGCAGTCCAAATGAGTAGAGACTCTGTGGTATGGTGGATGATGGTCAAAATATAAATATGGGAGGCTTGGCAGACTGACTATATCACATGCCTGCAAATCCTCCAAGGAAAGTGCTATGTACTGGAGGTAGTATAAAAAACCACTGGATGGCTGGAGATGTGCCTCACACCTCTGCCTGGAACATCATCTTGGGCCTTGAAAAGTAAGTCCTGTGACAACATGGCACCCCAGAAAGAATTGAGTCGTACAGCAGTTGTACATTTCAAAAATAGTCTCACAGACCTCATGGCCAGAGAGCATGGTATTGAGTGGGACACTTTGTTCATTGTCTCAGGCTTCCACTCTGTTGGGCTGGCTGGATGGTGAGCAGCTTTTATTTTTATTTTTTTTTATTTATTTTTAATTTATTTTTTGGTCTATATACTGACTGGACAATATCAAGGAACTTTTAAAGACAACATAATTTTTGGATTTGCATATCTGGATGTACAAATTTTGCCTGTAACATTCAATTTTCATTCTGACTTAAGGAACCCACATGGAAAGCAGAGAAGAACATCCCAGAAGAGGGAATTTGGAATGGCTAAAATACATTCCAATTTCTGAAAATGCAGAAAAACTTTTCTATTAGGTTGCATGTAATTATTGTAGTACAGTTACAGAACCATAATTAGACTGTATTCATACAGCAGCTTCTAAACTTCTTTTCAGATGTAATTCTCTGCTGATCTCAATATAATTTATTTTTACATTATACATATTTCTTTTGATACATATAGTATTTTTAGCCAAAATATGCTAAAAATTTAATCTAAGGTGTGTAAAAGACAAAACACTTATGTATATTCCTAAAATAAAGCAAATCCACAGTACAAACTATGCACTTATCAATTGTAATATATTATGTTTTCTGTCTCATTTCAGAAGGTATTATGGTAATAATTTTGGATTTTAGCCAGGTACTCAGCAGAGGATTTTAAACATCCACTGAATAGACTCATTTAATAGCTTTTAACCGTACAGAGCACTGCTCTTATCAGTGAGTAGCAGGAAAATGATTAATACACTCTGGGTAAACTTACACTTGGTCTTCTTTAGGTAGAGAAGGAGGCATCACTAAGGGCGGAAATCTCTAATTATATAAGAGGATATAACAGACAGCAACTCACAGACATCAGATGCATATTCTGTAGGTCTACACAACAGATGGTGGTGTCTGGCAGTGTCTTTTCTTTTAAACAGAAAAATATTGTTATAAAAATATTCAGAATACATTTTTAGTTACTTCACCAAATGTGTGGATGTATAACTGGGAAATGAAAGCCATGATGTGGTGCAGGCAAGAGAAGAATTTTATCTGAAATCTCATTATTTAGGACTCTTCCACTCTTATGCTGCTTTCAGATTTAAGCGATGCTGGTGTGTTCATGGCCTTGGTACTATCTATCTAAATACATCCCAAACTCATACACTTTTTTGATATGTTTAATTTGTGCTATAGTGTATTGGGATATCCTGAATACCATGTTTTTACCCCTTTCCAATCCATTTTTGCTGAAAAGAATCACTATTATCAGCCACAAAGGGAATTCTCTCTTGCAACCAAAGTCCTCTGAAGGGAGAATCCTCTGCAGACCTATACTTTGAGTGACAAGTTCTTACATTTGTCTCATTATGAGTGGGTTGAATTAACATATATTCTGCCAAGTTGCAGAAAATAGCTGTGGCTAATAAATGAAAACATAGGAAATAGTCTGTAAATCTGACTGTGATGAATTTCATCAAGATCATCCAGTACTTCAAGGAGCCAGGTGAAAATATTACAATTAGGTTCAAATTTAAGTAAATCAAACACATCTAGGCTGCTTTTTTATTGTAACAGGCATTTCAAGTCCTCTCCAAAGAGATCAGCTCTTTTCCCTCCACTACCATCACACAGCATTAGAATGCCTTGCAGTGGAAGCAGTCACACTGGCTCCTGAGCCATAAATACAGAGCTCTATATGTGGTCAGGTACCCCAAACCTTCAGGTGGAATTAATTGAATGAACATTTTCTGCTGAAGGGCTTTTCTCAGTATGAAAATTCCTTCTTTTTGCAAAATTGAATGTGACTAACTAATCCTCTTCCTAAACAAAAGCTACAGGAAGACAGCAGTCATACCATGAAGAGGACGTTATAGGAGAAGCGAAAAATTTACTCTAGCCTTTCTAATGTTTGGCATACATGCTCCCACACTGCACATCACTAATATTTAAACTTGACCATTAAAAAATACTACCTTGTGTTTTATGCAATTAGGAAATCCTCTGGAGAAAAGATGCTTGGCAGAATGGTGTTAGCCTACCCAATTCCTATTTTTGCTGGAATGTCTTTATATATAACATATATGTATGTTATTTATATTATTATATATAATAAATTAATATTCAATTAAAATAACTGGTGAGACAATATCATTGATTTCCAACAGGCAATAATGCAATCAAAGAAATCATTCATAATGCTGGGCACATTTCTTGATGTCCCCAGTCAGACAGTGGCATTTTGTGAAGAATCTTCTACCTATCAAGATAGAAAGAGATGTCAATATGTTAGTATCTTTATTTCAAAGACACAAAACTGCAGACAAATGAAAACACAAACCAATTATGATTATGAGATTAAGAGGTCAGAAATTACCTACTGTAAAAAAAATAAAAAAAAAAAAGTGATTAAACAATGATACCCTTCAGTTATAATAATTGCATTTACTGAGAAATGCCTCTGCCCAAATTAAGGTACAAATGAGACCATATGCCAAATCAGCAGTACAGATTCTACTCAGTAGTAAATGGGTAGAGAGATAGAAACACAAAAGAGGGGGGAGAGAAAGACAATGAGAGAGAGATAGATTAAGTAGAAAGATATCACCATCTGCGTTCTTTTAGTCCTTCTAGTCTCAGTTGTGGTGGTCCTGGAGTTGCTCTCCTGGAGGTACAACCTTTATGCAGTCCAAATTCCGGGTAATCAGTTGTGGAAGTGGAGGGGTTGATATTATTTGCATAGTTTGCAATGTGTACAAAGTCTATAAGCAACTGCTTCCTTTCCCACTGTTTCCCACAGTAGGAATTTTTGTCTGGATGCAGTAATCAGATTTCTACCCACATCTGCCTCACCGGGCCTGGAATAAGGACTTCCCTGCTGCAAATACTTCCCTTCTTATCTCAAGTTCCTGCTGTGGGGGCTTGTCTCATAGCACGTTCCAGCTGTGGCCTTGACAGTGTTTTGAGACATGTAACTACATATTTTTAAGTTCTTACACTTTCCATAAAACCTCAGTACAAAAAGAGATAGAGCAAATCACCATCATCAAACCTCCTTTATTTACTACATAGACTCTATATACACCATGCAACCTAAAGGAGAGCCACATGCCATGCTGCTTCAGATGAAACCTTGGGAAAAATTCCCAAATGTGCCCCCACATCAGGAATGCCCTGCCATAAAGCTATCCATCCTTTTTTTTAAAAAAAGGGTTTCTGCTGTTAGTATGGGTTCCGGTCATGCTGTAGTTACATTATAAAGTTTGAGATGCTTTCTTGAGCAGAAAAGTCTTAACTATATGGGCATTCATTAATTTATACCAATGGGCATCCTGGGACCAGAAAAAAAGCTCATATAGAGCTACCTCAGTGAAGAAACACCAGTTAATAAGTGGTCTGCTGTAAAAAAACAAAAAACAACAAAACACAAAAAAAATTTAGTGCTAATAGTTTTGGCATATTCATTGCTACTTTGTCGTTTTGGTTTTTTTTAACAAACTACACAGTTTTTTAAATTAACTTTTTAAAACAGTGCTTGTAAAAATAAACTAATTTGTAGCATAGCAGGTAGAGTTTGTAACCTCAATAAAACTAATGTACATTTCCTATACTGAAGTATAATGAGTAGTCTGTAGATTCAGGCCATTCCTAGTATTTTTCACTACCACAGAAGGACCAAAGAGTTCTATAAAAACAGTTTACCTAGTTTGCAATTCACAAGCCTTAGATCAGAGTTAGTTCAAGCTAAACACATTAACGTTCCTAAAAATGGATCTTTTCTCCTAATGCACTTGATCAAATGTGCAGAGCTTTGATCAGAGAACACCTTAAAGGTGCCTTCATATTTCAACCGGTTACTTTTATATCCAAGGAATGGGTACTGACACTTCAGAATGAAACCATGAAAGCCTTTGCAATGTTTTAATTTTAAAAAATAGTTCAAAAGAGGAAAAAACAATACTTTTGCATCTCATACTCAACAACAAAGATGGTATATGATAGTTCAATAACTCTTTCAGGTCAGAGGTGTATTGAGAAAAACATCAGGGAAGATTCTGTCTAGATTTATAAGTAAGCTAAACGACAAATACTGCACTTTAATCTTCTTTTGATGCATACAGTTGACAGGAGCTACAAAGGTACAATACAAAGCTTTTGAGTATTTTCCCATATATTTTGTACAAGATGGAGGAACACATCTTCTTCCATAAAATATTACTTACATTTGTGCATTATGTATGTGGGGTTATACAAGTGAATAAGTTTTTCTAAAATACACCAGGGCTGAAGCTCAAAGAGAATGTACAGCTCAGAGGAAGAAAATCAATTAGCTCAGTAAACTAATGATATAAAAACGATACTCCTTTTTCACTGGGGCTGATTCTAATTTGTCCTGATGCAGCTCTGCAAATTTAATTAAGAGCTCTGAAATTCTGTTGTTTAAACAAGTACCATATTCAGATATATTCCTTTTTACATTAATTAACTTTTTGTATTCACTGGTTTATTTAATTTGCGGCATTCCAGTATTTCAGGGAGTTAAACAAAAACTGCTTTGAAATCTATGCAGGTCCAAATAAACAAGAAAGCAATTCATAAATTACACACATTTACAGAGCTGGAATTACCACTCTGTCATTATTTAGCAATAATCAATATATCTTACAGAAATAATTTTTCATGATTTCAGAGAAATAATATTACAGATGTCCCAAGCCATTTATTTGTTTTGTTTTTTTTACTGTTAACAGGCCAGCAGTGGATGAGCCAGTGGCTCACAGGTTGGGAGCAAAAGGTTATAGAAAACAGGGCACATCATTCTGGTGACTGGTCATTAGTATGGTTCCAAAGGGCTCCTTCTTAGACCCTGTGCTTTTCAACATCTTCATAAATGAGTTGGTTGAAGGACTTGAAAAAATTCAAAGCTTGCATGTGATACTAAATTGGGAGGAGTTTTTGACTCCCACAAAGGTAAGGAGCCCTTGCAGGGAGACCTGGACAGATGAGAGCACTGGGCCAACCAACCATATGAAATCCCACAAGGGAAAGTACCAGATTCTGCACCTGGAATGGGGCAACCCTGCATGTATGGACAGTCTGGGGAATGAGATGCTGGAAAGCAGCTCCATGGAAAGGGACCTGGGGGTCCTGGTCAGTGGCAAGTTGAACATGAGCCAGCAGTGCCCTGGCAGCCAGGAGTGCCAAGCGTGTCCTGGGGGGCATCAGGGCCAGCATCTCCAGCTGGGCAAGGGAGGGGATTGTCCTGCTCTGCTCTGCTCTGGGGCAGCCTCAGCAAGAGTGTGAGGGGCAGTTTTGGACAGCACAATATAAAAAAGAAATTAACCTGTTACAGAGTATCCAAAGGTGGGCCATGAGGATGGTGAAGGGCCTTGAGGGGAAAATGTATGAGGAGTAGCTGAGGTCACTTTTCTGTTCAGCCTGGAGGAGACTGAGGGCAGACCTCATTGCAGTCTGGAACTTCCTTGAGAGGGAAGTCTTCTCTGTGGTGACCAGGACCTGAGGGAAGGGCCTGAAGTTGTGTTCAGGGAAGGTTTGGGTTGAGTATTAGAAAAAGGTTCTTCACTTCAGAGGGTGGCTGGGCACTGGAACATGCTCCCCAGGGAAATAGTCACAGCATTAAACCTGATAGAGCTCAGGAAGTGTTTGGACAATGCTCACAGATGCTGGTGTGATTCTTGGGGGGTCTTTGCAGGACTAGGAGTTGGACTCCGATGATCCTTTTGAACATCTTCCAGCTGAGGAAAAATAATGATTCCATGGCAGTCTTTTCAAGACCAGAATGCTTTTGTTTTTCATACTTTTGATCTTGTCAATATATTCTTTATCCAAGAATTACTGGACTGTGTTTTACTTGCTGGAACTTAATTAGGAGCACATAGATTTGCAGTGAAGTCACCAAACCCCAATTAGTATCATTTTATCAAAGGGAATTAATTCTAGGATAAATCTGATAAGGCTGTAATGCCTCATACTGTACAAGTACATGAAAATGAACGTCAGTGAGAGCAGCTGTATCTGTCTTTTGATTAGATCAATTCCATAAAATACTACTTTGAAACCTCCACAGGAAAAGTTGCACATACTCAGCTTCACTATCTGTAAATTCACCTCAGAATAGAAATAATAATCAAATGGTGATTTTATTAGTGCTTTGAGAATGAAAAATTCAGAGAAAAAAACAGTTGTTGACTTTAGGAGAAAATCACCACTGATCCTCCATGAAGTTGTCACAGTGTAAGTCTTTTGTGAGTGTAGTGAGAAAGACAAAAAATGGTGCAGGGTCTGTTGAGAGAAAAATTATAAATAATGTCTAAGGACAACTTCATAACAAATATAAATAGTTAACTGTGAATGCATCCTGATTTTCATGAAAACTATATAGTGCATTATTTTCTCAGTTTTGGGGGTATTTTCTTAAAAAAACCCAAAATTTTATCTGTATGAAGAACAGATTTGATAAATCTGGCCATATTAGAGCTAAGTGAGAAGCTCTAACACATGAATATTGTGTACAACTTTGTTATTTCAATAGAAGTCTTCAATAAAAAAATTATTTTCTCCAGAAGGAATGGTAAATTTTCCAGATAGAGAGGTTCTGGGTTCTTTTGTTTTCAGGATTTTTTTTTTTTAAGGTTTTTTTTAATGCTCATGCTTTGGTTTTTATTTCAAGGAAATAAAATCTATTTTGTAAAGTGTATTATTGTCTGACAAGATAAAAAATATTCTGGCATTATTCTGTAAACTTTAGAAAAATGAAAAATGAACAAAAATCTGAAATGCAACTTGAATCTCCATATACAAAACTTTTATACTATGGATATATAAAAATTAAAATGTTTCGATTTTCTTAGATCTGCTTAGATTTTCGCCCACAAAAAATCCAGTTAATTTCAAATTTGAGCCAGAACAAAACTCAGGAAGGCATCTAATCTCTGTACTTCATGGTTTGAAGCATGCATGCTGTGTGGTT
Source organism: Poecile atricapillus (assembly GCF_030490865.1). Taxonomy (NCBI): domain Eukaryota; kingdom Metazoa; phylum Chordata; class Aves; order Passeriformes; family Paridae; genus Poecile; species Poecile atricapillus. The sequence continues at coordinate 82,425,264 of NC_081289.1, read as the reverse complement.
ATTTAAATAGTAGTAATTGCCTAATGAGCCAAACGTTTTACCAAATGAGGCAGAATGTCAAACATCCAGCCAATATTCCTTTACATTTCAGACAAATATAACACAGTGGCAACCAAAATGATAGTGTATCCTATGACACTTTTTAAAAGCATCAGGTCCACTGAAATTTATATAATCAGTGGTCTTTTAAAAACATTACAAAACTGAATTTCAGGAGGACTGCTACACTAACACTCAAAACATAATTCTCAGCTTTTTTCAGTTTCATACTCTAACTATTGTTCCTATTTTCTGGTACTCCTTCGGGAATTCTTGCTTTATAAAATGCTATCGTGAAGGGTTGAAGGAATTTTTTTTCCTTCCACTTGTATACTGTCAAGGGATGCTTTTTGAAGACCTCACTTTCACCATCAAGAGCTAGGGAGGCAGACCTGATGGCCTTGTGGGATTTAATTAGAGTTCACCAAGTTAGAATCTCCAAGCTCTCAAAGTCCTAATTTAAATATAAGTTCACTCTCTGTTCAACTGTTCCTTAGGTCCTTATTAAAATTTCAAGTTATTAAAGAGAATATTCGAAGGGGCTTCTTTTCCTTTTTTTTTTTGCAACAGATATAAACTAAACTAGAAATGTGCCACACTCAAAGCCCTCCTGTTTTAAAGCCCCTGCCAATTGCTTGTGATAGAACAACCTCAAAAAGAATAGAATCAATGGAAACACGTTTAGACTATTAGGTGTCCAACCAGAAGGAGATGGAGTGAAATCTGCATGACCAATGTGAAGGAGGTGCTGAATCACAGACACATTTCAAAGGCACCCTTTTTGGGTAGCTGACCTCATGCAGTCTTGTGGTAATAACAAGTACTACTGCTCTTGCTTGGTGCGATCAGTGTAGTACTTTCTGTATTAAGATATCAATCAAAAATCCTGTTTTACACCAATGACACATCAGATCTTTTTACACTAAACTTTCTTCTCAACCAAAGCTTTACAACCTGTGGCTGTCGGGAACAAAAATATGTATCTGAATTATATATATAATATTATATATATCTGTCTGTATATATGTATATATATATAATAAGTTTTCTGGGTGACAGTGTAACTACACAGAAATTTTAAAAAATGATACAAAATGTGGTTAATTTTTTTTTTTTTTTACACTGAAATGCTGGCAGCAGCATTCACATGCCAAGATTCTGCAGGCAAGTTATGTTAAAAAATATCAGGGAACAAAGTGAGGAGAGAGCTGAAGCCATGCTTATAGTAAGGGAATTGAACAGAAATGAGAAGACATAGTACAAGGAAAAAAACACACAATCATTCATTGGCTGCAGAAATCATTCACAGGGAGAATGCAGGGACAGGAATCATCAGCATTATCTCAATTTTATCTGTTTTATCCTGCCTGTAATTGAAATAGCTGTAATCATTTCTAGAATTATACTTAAGTTCGCAAACTTTCCTACTCTGTTTTATGGCTTCCATGCACTTGATTTTAGGTTTGTATGGCTTACAGTAATGCCAGAAAGATACAACAGGTGGAGAAGCTTCTTCTTTATCGGGCCCATCTCTCTATTACCTGCTTTGCCTTGATGCTGCTACTGCCTATCTTACAGATTCCTATATATCAGTTAAGTGGGCAGATTGAACTTAAAATTAAAATTACCTGGAAGAGGATTAATTAACCCAAAGTGATTCTTAGGAATTTCTAGGACATTTGCTATCGATTTTGTATTGAAAAAAATAAGACATAAATTTAATGTTTAAATGTTGGTTGGATTAATCATCTGTTCTCAGAAATTTATGTGAAACTTAAAATGTAAATGTAAAGGGAAAAATTAGCCTTTCTGGAGCTTTTCTGATTCCAGCCTAGATTTAATTGAGGGAGTTTTAAAATGTCCACAAATAATTTAATTTTCCTTTTGTTGGGAATGAACCTAAGCATTGAAGTTTGGATTTGAAGAAAATTTGAGATTCCCCAATTCCAAGAAGCTTTTTGGACAGGAAAGAGCATCCAGGATTCAAGTTTGCCTGACTGTTTATTCAGAAATCCAGGGTGCCTAAAACTATTTTTGATTCTGTTGATGATTTAAATGGAATAGCACTGAGGGTTGATTTCACTGCTTGGTGGAATTTCAGTCAGACACCTCAGACAAAGTAGACAATAAGGTGCCAAATCCAAATTTAATTAAAATCTCCATCCAAAACCAGGTTCTATAGAATATGGGTATCACGCTAGAGCAACAGAAGACATTCATTTCACTATTTGGGCCAAATTGAAATAATCCTCATGACTCTTGGGCAGCAGAAGGCACAGAAGAGATCTAAGGTAAGTCATGCTGCCCATAAAAGTTCTGTGATAGCAGCAATCACTTCAGGGAAATATCTGTTAAATCATCACTTTATGTTGAATTATAACAGCTGGTAGATAATTTCTAATAGTGTCAGCAAAAATATGGTAATCAAACCCTCCACCTGTTCATGGTCCTACCAAACAGGAGCATATGAATACAAGCATATGTGTATAAAATTCTAGGGTTACACATTTTAAATAAAAATTTCTGCTAATCTGCTTACCCACTGTAGTGTCTTCTATGACAAATATAATTACATGTCAAACTGATTCAGTGCTGACTGTGACACCACATGAAACTTAAACTATTTTCAGTGGTGTTAGAGGTGCTTTAGAAATTTAAAGTGAAAGAATCAGATTACATTTATTTTCTTGGTATTAGAGAGGTAGCAAAAACCTCTTAGGTCTGAAGTCAGAACATAAAAATGAAAAAATGATGAGACAGGTAATGCAGAGGAGAGGAAACAAAACACTCCTCAATAATTTTTTTGAATGTTAGGGAAAAAAAAGAAAGAAACTAAATCCTTTGTATTTATATTTTGTCAAGGCAGCTATTACTACATTCCTCAGGTCCTTCATTTCTCCTGTTATCTCATACCTTTGCTAAACTTATCCTGTTTACACAGGGCCACCAGTGAGGGAACATATGAGGTAAAATCAAAGACGAGTTCTGCTGAAGGCAGTAGGATGTAAAAAATAGACTGAAATAAGAATATTATTTAATAATCTGGGTGTTGATTAAGAGAAGAATTTAGATACATATGCTCTATAGAAATACTCTGAGGAGAAAGAAACAAAATTAATATATTAAAAATTACCATCTTTGTTTCAAGATCTCTGTAATTTGTCGTTTTTATGATAAATAAATTAATTATGCTTAATTAAAATTAAGCATAAAATCTTCAAAGATACTGCTGTAACAATGTCGAGGATCCAGAGAATTCTCAATACTTTCATTATTATTTATTTCTTTTCCTTTCTCAAGCAAGATAGTAAGCAAAGTCCATGATGCATTGATTTCTAGAGGGGGCTGAATATGCCTTGACCAGCATTTGGCATGCAATCAACCTGTTGTGAAATGTTTGCCTGTTCCCTGCAAGTCAAAAGGGACTACCTGTGAATCTTGCTTATGAGAAGATCTGTGGAAATTGTGACCAGAGGACAGTAGCTAAGCTGAGGTAACTTTGTCACATGCAGTTCCTTGCCTAACATTTTTTTGAAACTGCATTCGAACTACTATACAACAATGTCCATCTCCTTTGAGTTTATATTAAGTAGGAAATGGTTTTCCACTCTTGATAAAACTTGTGACTTTACGAATGTCTTGGTTTTAGAAGACAGCTGTCTAGGGAGGGCAGGAGCCTCCCTTGGAATGAAAAAATGTAGACCCCCTCTGTTGTAGTTAGGGCCTGGTGATGCGGAAGAATTCGGGATGTTACGGAAAGTTATCCGACCCCTCTCTGTTAGGATAGTAAAACCTCCTGCAATTAGCCAATAGCACTTAGGTGTGACGTATGTAGATGGGAGTAACACAATGACCCTGGGTTATAAATTGTCAAATTCCCCTGCAATAAATCGCCATATTCGCCATCCATCACATTGATGCAGTGGGATATGGACCGCGCGGCTGAGGATAGCCGCCCGTGCTGGTTCCAGCCAGGGTACCAGCCTTGCTTGAACCCCCACATATGGTGCCGAAACCCGATAACAAGAAAAGTGGGACAAGAAGAAAGCAAGGATACCCTGAGTCAAGGAACAGCGGTCAAGATAGTGAGTCTATTCTTGACGGGAGAGCCTGGGCCCAGAAGGATGATGGAATCATCAAAAAAGGTTAGATTGTAAGTTGTAAATTAATTAAGTTGTAAACCTAATTCGCTTGTTATTACAAGGCTTTGGGTTGTTGAAGTCGTAAATCGGCTTGTAAGGTTTATCCACCCTAAGGTGTGGGACAGATGTACTAAAACGCTTGCCAAAGAGATCTGGGGAACAACAAGGAACGGTATGCTGGTTACCCTGAAATTCAGGGTTAGAGCTTTTACAGCCCCCAGACGGGAGAAGCTCAACTGAGCTGGGAGGGGGGCCGGGAGTCCCCTCAGTCCCTAAATTCTTATCTGCTCTCAGAGAAACAGCGAAGAGCAGAAGATTTTTGGAAAAAGTTAACAGAAATAGCCAGAGGTGTGGCAGAAAAAATAAGAAGAAAACATCCCTCCAAAGACATAAAGATGGCACAGAGAAAGAAGTTGTAGCGCGGGAAAAATATGTCTCTAACAAAGAAAGAGGAACGTGGTTGGGGGGGATGGGAAAGAAAAAGAATGTGAAGAAGAAAGATAAGGAATGTGAAAGAGATAAGACGGGGGAGGCACAGGGATTGGAATGCAGGAGAGGAGAGAGGGGGGAGCAGAAGGTGGAAGGAAAGGTGGGATGGAGGCGGAGTGGAACCAGGGGGGAGGGAACAGCCTGCCCACGGGGGTGGTAGCGAGGCCGGGGCCCAAGAAAAGGCACGGCAAACAGGAAGTAACCGACCAGTTCTGACTCTAACCGAGACACGAGCGGTTCACACACACACACACACACACACACACCCCCCACTCCCTCTCTGAGAAGCGGCGGGACAATACCGAGTTTGTTACAAAGTCATAATTTACTGAGTTTTTAAAAGGTGTTTATGTACCCTTTTGGAGTTAATTTTGTGTTTTAAGTAATTATGAGTTTATGCAGTTGCAGTTTTCAGAGTTTTTCTCAGATTTAAAAAGTAGCCCGGCACGGCCGAGTTCAGGAAAACACACGGCAGAACGCTGTCGCCATGGCAACCACCGGCGAAACAAGTAACAGCGACTTCAATGGAACCGCGGAAAGTAAAGCAATAAAACAACAAAAAACAACAGAAAGCTGGACATTTTTGAGAAGGATAAGAAAAAGAGAGAGTTTTAATTAGACAATTTAAAAATTAGAAGCTTTGTAAATTGTATTGTTTATAAATTAGCAAATTGTTGTAATTAAAATTGAGATTTAAAAATAAGTTTCTATTGAATGAAGTGCCTTTAAAAATAGATTAAAAGGTTTAAATGTTGTATTTTTGCATCCCAAGAAACTTAAAAGATTCTTGTTTTGTTTCAGTAATTTCAAAGTTATGTTAATCATATATTACCCATTTGCTGAGTTTTTGACAATTTTAATAAGGAAATTTTAATGTGAATATTTTTGTTATATAAAACACATATAACTGCATATATATTAATTTGGATTTTGGATTTTAGTTTAAAAATTGGACTTGATATTTTTGAGAAGTGCTGCAAAAGCTAAATGACAACTTGCCCAATCCTGTGTTGTGGCTTTTTTTTTAGAGAGGCTGCACTTTGTAATCTTAGCTAATTTGAGCATATACTAGGCAAATTCGTGTTGTGAATGAGTGTTTTTAGTAACATTTGCAGTTATTGTGGGTTATTCTCAAAGCTAGATAACATAGAATTGTGATGTATTTGTTACATTTTTATAATTTTTATAGTGAATCCATGTTACCGTTGGCTTGAATGTTTTTAAGTTAAGCTGTATAACTTGGATATTCTTTTAAAGTTAGGTTTTGTTATTTCCTTTTGTTATAAATAATTATTGTTAAGTTTAAATTTTTGTTTAATTTGAATTGTTTTATGTTTTATTGAAAACATTTGTTTAAATTGCAAAGTATAGCTATTTTTCTAGAAATATGAAGACAGCTACAACTGAAGCAACTGTGATAAACCACTGATGAACACCTGCTTGTGGACAGAAATGAATGCAGACTGTGACACCCTAGACTTCATTGAGAGTTCTATTCAGTTGTTGCAATTTTTGCAGTTTCGTTTGCTATAACTTTTTTATTTTTTAGTGTTTCCAGAATTTTAAAAAGATGTACCATTGCTGAAAATCAGCTGCCATAAAAGAAGCTTCAAATTAAACCAACTGCTGAATGATTTAATTAGTCTGGTACCTAAGGTTTTTAATTATTTGCTTTGTACAAATGCATTTTAACAGTTTGCTGTACTGTAAGCATCTCATAGCTGTTGCTATTGAAAACCTTGTTTTAAAAATGAGTTAAGAGGCATCTTTCCAGTTTAAAGTCTAAGGCCCTGGCCAAGTCTTAACTTTACCTGGACAGAATGTTTATCAACAGATCCAGATGTTCTTGTACCAAATCAGTATTTGAGTTGCTTTTTAACTCAACAATTTGACCCTATTAGTACGACAGCTGGATCAATTTTAAAGTGGGCTTGGAGAATCATTTCCGGAGATGATGAACCAATCCTTCACTGATTATTTTTGGTTTTGTTTGTTTATTAACTATGGGATGCTGGTGCAGTGTTTTAATAATTAACAGTACCTTCATATTAATTGATTTTTAACTGTTATAGGTTTTTACTAATTGTATATAAGGTTTTGTGTTAATGTTGAACAGAAATACATCTCATTTTTATTTTTTAGAAAACGGGGGAAATTGATTCCCTAAAAGCAATTTGATTAGTGTATTTCATTAACTTCAAGGAGAGAAGTGTCTGTGTTTTGTTGGCAGGTTCAGAAAGGTCACCTGTTCATCTGACCAGACTGTCTGCCTCTGAACACACGAGATGCAGTGAACAGAGATGTCATCACACAGCCTTGGTACTCCAGACATGGATCAGAAGTGGAGCTGTCAGGACACAGTTATGTCTGAACACTATACAGACAGTTGCCAACATAAATTTTATATTGTTATTATGATGTGGTGTTTCTATTAATTTTTCAGTTATCCTTTGTTTTAAGATTTAGAAGGGTCTGAAGAACAACTTGAACATCAAAGCCCTCAGTCACCGATCAGCTGCCAGCTGACATCATGGGAGCAGTGAACATTCCAGGACTAAATCGTGTTAGAGAAATTCTGTAAAAGATTTGAGAGGTGTAGAGACTCCATCTAACTATATACAAAGCAAATAGTAATTGTGTGTTTATCCTTTTAGCAAATTGTTTTTATGTTTAGACTACATATATACCAGAACACATATGTTAAAAGTAGTTAGATAATAGTTTAAGATAAAGTGTTTAGCCTGTGTAGTAATTGTTATGTTAGTATAAAATATAAGCATTTTCCTTTAAGAGGTAGTGTAAGCATCTTTAAAGGTTCATTTAACGCTAAAAGTTTTAGCTGTAAGTTTGTAAGTATGGTGTCATTTACATGGTAAACTGTTTATAGTAATTGTGCTATTTATAGTCATAACACCTGAAGCAGTGAGCCCCAATTTTGTGGTACAAGCTGAGAGCCCATGATCTAATAGTCTAGCCCTTGTATAGCCCTTTATACCCAAGCTTTAACTCCTCTGTTGACTTTTGTGTATTAGCTATTATCATCCCCAGAGTCCTATACCACCTGGATGAAGAGTGGAGCCTGCAAGTGGAGAGACTCACCCGACTTCAGAAAAGAGAAGTGGTGACAGGTGTAACCATAGCGATGCTGCTTAACCTGAGAGCAACTGGTGCTGCCACAGGTGTCTCTGCCATCGTGACCCAACAACAGAGACTGCTTTAGCTACAGATGACTGTAGATGAAGATCTACAAAGAATTGAGAAATCCATATCCTTTCTAGAAAAATCAGTCTCCTCACTCTCTGAAGTTGTTTTGCAGAACAGACGAAGTCCCGACCTTCTATTCATGCAGCAAGGAAGCCTCTGCATCGCCCTGAACGAAGAGTGCTGTTTCTACGCTGACCACACCGGAATAGTGAGAGACACCATGGCAGACCTACGAGACAGGCTGTCTCAACGAAAAGCAGAGAGAGAAGCCCAGCAAAGCTGGTTCCAATCCTGGTTCGATCAGTCTTCGTGGCTAACCACCCTGGTGTCTACCCTAATTAGACCAGTTGTAATGATTTTACTTGTGTTAATCTTTGGACTCAATTTTATATTATCCATTTTCAATACTTTTATATTTTAGCAAATTAATTATTCATAGGGAGAGGGGAATATGTTGTAGTTAGGGCCTGGCGATGCGGAAGAATTCGGGATGTTACGGAAAGTTATCCGACCCCTCTCTGTTAGGATAGTAAAACCTCCTGCAATTAGCCAATAGCACTTAGGTGTGACGTATGTAGATGGGAGTAACACAATGACCCTAGGTTATAAATTGTCAAATTCCCCTGCAATAAATCGCCATATTCGCCATCCATCACATTGATGCAGTGGGATATGGACCGCGCGGCTGAGGATAGCCGCCCGTGCTGGTTCCAGCCAGGGTACCAACCTTGCTTGACCCCGACACCCCTCCCTCCGAATTATTATAATTCTGAAGTCAAGGGGTTCTCAGGCAGAGATCTGGGGATAGGAATAACAGTTCTTTACTAGTATAACCAGGCAAACAAACAACAATAACTACAGCATTAACAAGAAAACAGAAACAGGGACCCTGCGACAGCCTTCTCACCTGAGACAGGAAGGGATGGGGGAGAGGCTTTGTTTCACAAACCCCCTCAGGCAGGCAGTCCCGGTGCTCCTGCAGGGCTCCGAGGAACAGTCGGCTGGAACAGCAGGGACGAGCTGAGATCCTGGGCTGGTGGATGAGGTGGATCAGCAGGGATGAGCTGAGATCCTGGGCTGGTGGATGAGGTGTATCAGCAGCTCCGCGGCGGTGCCTGGCACTGCCACACGTCCCGGCAGGACAGGGGGTGCGAGGCCACCAACAAAGAGGGGAGAAGGAGAAGAAGCAGCAGCTCTGTCTGGGTGATGGTGAAATTCCCTTCTCCCCACCGCAACAGCTCTGCGCCCAAAGTGTCCTTCTCCGAAGCTAAAGAAGCTGGCCAAACTGTCCGTTTTCCCCGCAACTAATGGTAAAAATTCCACGGGCAAGCCAGAACTAAAAAAAGGACACCTAACCCCCAACAAAGAAAATATGCTCTGATAGAATGACAACCTCTCTTTCCCCCGAGGAACTACTCCGCTAGTTTCTTCTCCTCACTGTTTAGGGGTTCTTTTATAACAAACATGAATCTGAAGATGATGGTAAGAGGAAGATGGAAAAGAAACTCCTAAAGTCCATTTGAAAGTTACTTTGAGAAGTTCTGTGATATTCAACAATTTTCCTGTTAAATGTTTTATTTTAATAGATCCTGATGTAAACCTGCCTAGCTGGAATTTCTCCAAGTGGCTGTCATTGAGGAAGGATACTGCAGATAATGTCTGTAGCCTAGTATAGTTGTAAAGAATGTGGGAAGAGCAGCCCTACCAGGGCATACAAGAAGATTAAGGATGGTGGGAGTGAGCACTGGCAGTTTACCATATAGAGGTCTTGTCTTGTTTTCCATGTCAAAGTCAAAGCTGTATCTTATGAGCACCAGGGCTCCAGTGTTTCATGAGAACAGTCATTCTGGATCAGATCAAGGATTGACCAAATGCATTATTTTTTGTCTGGCTGTTCCCAAATAACTTCCCTAAGGAGTAGACTAAAAATACAGCAAACATCCTCAAACACTGCCCTGGTCTTCAATTTCAGCGAATCAGAAACATCAGAAGTCAGTGCCAGTATTTTTTCAGAATTTTTTTCCTCTTATATAAATTTTAAAAATACAAGAAGACATTTGTCTAACATATTGCAAGTACTGCTACTGTATCATGGGCTTTCTCATACCTTCTATCTTGCACTGCTGTTCCATCCACAATAGTATTCAACCCTTTCACATGCAAAAAGTGAAAAAGATGAGGTATCTACTTGTACTTAGAAGGATTTGTCCTTCCCAATAGTCTGCGAGGTTTTTGGCAAACCTCCCTGATCATTGACAGTGTCATGGTGCCAGCAGTCTAGTTATTATACTAGATCAATCCATATCATATCACATATCTGTGATAGTGCACTGTTTCCAGAAGAATTTTCAAAAATATATTTTTCATGTAGCAATTGGAAAAATATTTTTGTGTATTTACAGATTGGTCATAGATAGATGTAAGTGGGAGAAGTATACATTTTTAAACCAAATTCCACCATTTTTCTGCTTGCCAAGAGGAGAGGGAAGTTTTTTGATGATTTATCAATTTTGATGATTTTAGCAGTATTTTTTCTTTACACCTCTTCTTCTCTGACAGACCAATGGTTGGCATTAGTGAAAGAGATACTGTTAAGGTATACAGCAAAGCATAAAAAAATTTCAACATTTTTTCTGGTCCTAGAAACTGTCACTGTCCTGTGCTCTTCTCCTGATTCTCTGTGCTAAACCCTTCTGAATTACATTAAAGTTCTCCTATTCAATCCATTCTGTATGGTCAATTAAATAGTCTCTATTTTTAGTGAATATTCCTTTCAAATACTCACAGTTTTTATAAACCTTGCTGTTGTCTTTAGCCAAGCTATAAATATATATTCAGTACTTTAATTTTTTTCATGTTTTAATTCCTCCAGTTTCTTAATCGTGGTAAGGGTTCTTCTCTGAACTACTAATTTTCCATTCTCTTTGGTGAAGAAGTATTTATAAACTTAGAGTAATATCTGTGTGAGTTATTATCACAGTTATATTGAGGGGAAATATAACTACTCTGCCCTATTATGTTACTCCTCCAAATATACCGCTAAGGACCAGATTAGTTTTTCACCCCTGTTGCATATAAACATCTACCAAATCTGCTACTTGTGGAGGGCAGGTGTTGACTTAAACAACCTTTTTGTGTTACAATCTACTTATTACTCTTTATAATTACACTACAATAGGTGTTAATATGATCTGGATGGTAAATAAGTAATAATGCACTAAAAATTGAAAATTGCATTCCAGCTTTAGCTGGTTGAAAGGAAAGTGGTGTTTGGATTATTATTTCAAAACATCTGATGCTTTCTAGTTTTGCTCTTTGTTTTGTTTTGTTCGGTAACGTTATTTCAGTTTGCAATGGTGAGATTATTTCTTTCCCTATTGATGAACGAAACAAGACCCAATGAGATAATTGAATAAAGTGTCTAGGGAAAAATATTTCTTTATTTAATTCAAACTCTGCTAAGAAAAATTAACACAATTTATTTTATGGGAGGATAAAAACTCAAAATAGAAATGCAAAATATCTGAAAACATGGCACATGCCTGCACTTCAGTAACACAAGTGATTATAATGGTATAGCTAACAACATATATTCTCCTTAAAAGAGAAGGCTGGCTTAGTTAGGTACCAAAACAGAGAATTGTTCCAAAGTTACACATCTCTCTTTCAATGCAACCAAGCAAAGGATATTTCAGGTCAGCAAAGTTCATAATTTTCCTTCTGTCTCTATTTTTTTTTTTTGTTTGTTTGTTTGTCTGGGGCTTGATTTTGTTTTTATTCTTTTTTGGGGTTTTTTTGTTGTTTTTTTTTTTTTTTTTTTTTTTCTCTGCAAGTCTAGAAAACTAAATTTAATTACAAAAAAACCCTCAAAAATATATTTTGCCAGTAGCAATATTTTCATACACGCTAATGGATTATTTTTGCTCTGCTTAGCAGGGGACCTTTTTCTCCATATGCAGCAATATAGTATATGGAAAGTTATAGTCGATGAATTGAGACTAGATGCCCATTTTACACTTTACACTTCTGCAGTTCACCCTTTGAAATCCACAGTCTTTGTTCTTTACATAATATTCCTGTGCTGCTGACCTTCCAAATGTTTCTTTAATTTCTGTTCCTTGCTGCACTGCAAGAGTTTTATGAGAGCGAACATAGAATTAGTAGTCTATTTCCATTAGTAATAAATCTGCTTTTGCCCTTGCAGGGGAACCTTTGCTTCAGTGTCTGTACTTTTGCAAAAATAATGAATTCATGCAAGAGGTTACCCGGATAAGAGCAAACCAGGGTTTAAAGTCTAACCTGGTATATCACTGCCTCAGGGCTAAATTCTGAGCCCATTTAAGCAGGAGATATGGGCCACAAAAGTGAAAACACTCCCAGCAGCTCCCAAGGCTGCTCCAATCACCAAATCACATGCAGAGGCTCATGTTTCTTTAATTTAACCGTGCTGTGAGTGTTCTGTTTTTAAAAGAACAAAAAGACCCTTTAATCTGTATTTTCTCTTTTTTTCTAGTTTCATCCATTTAACTGAGTCATGTCTAAGCTTCATGAGTTCTGGGAAATTAATGCGTTCATGATCATCTTCAGAAACAGGTTACACTGTCTTATTTATTTGTTTATAATTTGTATTTATTTATCATATTTAATTATTCATTTATTGAATTTATTTTATTTTTATATAATTAATACATTTTTACTATCAATTAGCTGATGATTTCTGCCTTAACTTCGACTGAGTTTGAGAAAATTCCACAACTATTTTGAAGTTCGTATTGACACAACTGTGTCAACATTAAAGGAATTTCTCCTGGTTTTTAAAATGAAAACAAAATAAAATAGTTATCCTTAGATTCAAAAATAACATATAAAAACTTCTTTTAAATTTCGTGAAACAATCTTCAGAGGATACAGAAAATGCAAGACAAGGCTTAAATATAGGTTTAGCACACCTAGAAGTATAATATAGCTAGTTAAATGAAAAAAAAAAACAAAATAAAAGACATCAATATGTACATATGTTTGATAATATCTTTTTGAAATTTGGACACATTTTAAACTGATGTGACACGCTATAAAAATGACCCTTGAATTAAAAGAAAAAGAAAACCACAAAAATGCTTCTGTGTAAGAATGGTGTCTACATTTTATAAAAAGATTTAGGGAAAATATATCCTACCACTAATGTGCAATATTCCTATATTTAAATACATGTCTAAAAACTTGCTAGTTTATAAAAAAGAAAGCTGCTTTTATATATGTATTATTCTAAGCTTAAATACCAAGCTGGAGAATAAATATGGAAGGGAAGGGCAGCAGATAACTTGCTTCACTGGGCAGCTCACAAGAGAGATGGAATAGCATTAGAACCACTTTCCTAAGCAAAAGTTAGCGTCACTTATCAGCCACTTCCCACTTCAATACAGCAGTAAATGGTGTGACCTGTTCTGAGGAGCAACTGCTTTGAATAGATTAGCTCTTCATCCGAATTTGGCTGCTTAACAGTTAATATGAAGAAGCCTTCAATGCTGATCTGCTCATGAGTGAAACAATGAGGATTACAGGGTGTTAGGGAGGTTGGATGTAGCCTAAGGATATAATCTCTGGTAAGGTCAAGGCTGGATAGCTTGGGAAAAAGAGAGATGTAAGCACTGTAAAGATCTATTTTTCCAGCTCAATAAAACAGGCCAGAATATGTTTTTTTTGTTCACTATTTAAGGTGAAGTGGATGAACAAAAAAGAGATTACCATTTCTCCCCCTACATTTAAAATGCAAAATACGTAGAAAGACAACTTATTGTATTTAGTCAGATCTGTAAACTGTTAAGCATGGACAATGTAAATGACAAAATATGAAATTTTTATAAATATATCTTCATTTGCGCTCTTGTCCAACTCTCCAAGCTGCTGACATCTGGATATTTCAGAGAAGAAGTTAGGGAAACACAGGGAAAAGAAGAAGATTTTGAACATGTAACTGTAATAAAAATTAACATAGCACTTTTCCACATATAAAAAAAAAATGACCCTGCCACTCTGATTTACTACATAAAGCTTCCAGACTTTCCTCCACACCTTTGTTCTGGTATGACAGGAAGGAGAGAGCACCAAAGAACCAGGATTTCAGCAGAGTCCAGCAGTCAGAAATCTCTCCACTGTAGAATGGTCAAGTCTGTTTTGAGTGGTAATCTTCATGCCCACTGAAATCTGAATTTCTTGCCTTCAAAAGCAGATACATATATTGTGGTTTAGCAGGATTGCATGGATGGGTATACTACAGTTACACAACCTAAGATGTGTCTAAAACTCAGAATAAGGGTTTTGTAATTATTTTCTTTATAAAACGCAGCTTTCTGAATAACAGGGAGCAACTGAGGGTTGAATAATGCCTTTTACAGCAAAAGAAGACAAAGCAAACCTTTTCAACTTATGAAAGTGCCATTTTCCACACCTCATGTCAGAGTGGTACTTACTTGAATGTGACTCTTCTAAGTAATGAGAGGATAATAAAATGGCAAAACATTTGAACTATATTTAATTTGATATTTAATATTTTGATATTTAATTTGATATTTAACATTTTGAACATTTGAAACCCTTGACATATGAAAACACTTGCACTTTAATATTGGATTCCTTTTAAAATAAATGCCCCTCTTGGAACAGCAAACCAAAGAATGGCCCTGATCATATCATCCTCCTAATATCTGGAACCGGCAGCAGGCAGAGGAGGTGAGTGTTCGGTGCAAGCTTCGGTAGTAATTCTTTCTTTTGTAAATGTTTTTTATCATCCAATCTATGTGATTTTGCAAATTGAGATCCACATTAAGTGGGTAGTTGAAGTCATTTGCTGTTCATACTAATGACGTACAATATCCGTTTAGTGGTAAGATATATTCTGAACATCTAGATATGTATCAGCGTAGAGCCTCTTTGTGGGAAAAATTGAAAACTCCATACTCCACACTTTTAAGAAAGCCTATAAATATTACATAAATCCTTTAGAAATAGCCCAACTATAATTAATTGCACTGATAATGAGACTAAGTTTTCTAGACCTTTTCCCTACACAGAACTATAATAGAAACTACAAATACAGCTGTGTTTCCTAAGATGAAAGTTGCAATCTCCAGGGCTTATAAATCAATGTCTTTTTTGAGAAAGAAAATGCAAAAGTAGTTTTCCATCATCCTTTTTCACCTCACTGCACCTTTCTGACTACAGTCAGCAAGACCAGTTGCACAATAATCCATTGTGTTGCTCATGTGCTTAAATTAAATGTGTATTTAGATGTTTTGCTGAAGGAGGCTTATGCCAATATACAATGCAAATAAGGGGGTGGAAGCAAACCCTTAGGGCCTCCATCAAAATTATTAAGAGTCTTGCCATTATTTCTGTAGGCTTTGTATCAGGATCTTAGGTTTTAGCAAGTGGATCCTTGGGACTTGAAGGGGGAAAATGAATGTAACACAACCCACCAGGGAGGTTTCTCTTCCTCTCCTGGTACATATCCAAGATAAGGATATGAGTCAGTTACAGCTTTCAGCAATCAGCTCTGTCAAATCCAAGTCATATGCATTTGAGTGTTCTCTTATGACATTTCTCCTGCTTGGGCCCTATGTGTTGAAGTGACAACTGTCCTATAAATAAAGTCACTGGTGGTAGTTAAGCCTAGTAATTAACCGAGCATCTTCAGATGCATCATAGCACAACATGCCTTAGCTAAATTTTAAGATTTTCCTTCTCAGTAGTGCAGTTTCGAATAAGATTGATATTTGCATAATTTTTGAAAAACAAGCATGCTCTCGGACAGTTTTATTTTTCTGTCATGTCTGCAAACAGAGTGCTCTGTCACACTTGAGGGTGACTCTTCAGTAAGAAAGTGCATTAGCCTAATGACCATTTATTGAAGCTAAACCATCCTAAACAACCAAACAATTTTTTTTATTTAACCTATTAAAAATGCTTGAGTAGACTAAAAATTTTGTAAAGCAAGTCTCTTAACACTTCCACAGATAAGGACTGACAAAATAAATAATTGTAACTTTTCCAAGTTTTATTTCCCTATAAGCAGTATTATCTCATTTCCAGAAATGGCTCACTTTTATTCAAAAATAAAAATAAAAATTATGATCTTGTTTTAAAGGATAATCTAATTTATTGTTAGTGGTTTGAATCATTCCAGGGGTCAAAGTCATCTTTTATATCAATTTGTAAAAGCAAATTAATGTTTTGAAGGAGATGTAAAAGTCAAGTTGCTTGGGAGTACATTAAATTATATGCTAGTTAATGGTGTTAGAGAGATAGTTTAAAAATAAATGGACCATAATACCTCCTAATAAAGGAGCTACAAGCATTTTTGTTCTCTGCTAAAAGCAGATGCCTATTTGGCACTGTTTTGAATTGCATTTGCCATGTATATTTTGAGTAATACTATGCTGAGTAATATGTACTATATGGTTCAGTAACCTCACTGTAAAATAATGAGTCTTCATGAATAAAAAATGCATTAGCTATGAAGTTGTGCATTTGACATGCTCTGAACATGTTCAAATTTTTAAAAAAAGAACAAAAAAAGGAAGCTTTCACCCAGTAAATTTGCCCAGAAGGGAAACTTGAGTACCTAGATTTGTACTTCCATTTCCATCTGAGCTCTGAATATTGGACAAGGCATCAGCTCTTGCAGATTTTTTTTATAAATACCTTTTCTTTGATGTCCTGCCTCCACAGGACCTCTGCAAAAGTTCCACTCTTAAGGGTGCTTATGACAACTGGGATGCAGAAAATAGCATGAGTTCACTCACTAAGTAGTGTCTTCAGTAAAAGGTCCAGAACTCATATTTTATGAAATATGTAACATGATTTACCCAAGGTTGTCAAAAGAGATGAATTTCAGCCAAATGCAAGGTAATAAATAGTAATATGTGCTGCATGTAGTTGACTTATAACCCTTGGCATTTTGAAAGAAAATTCTTTTGAGAAATTCATTTTATACGTCATAAACTTTCCTATTGTTTTTTCTGTTTTGACTGTCTTTGTCATCAGATTTCTTGTGCAAAGTTATGTCTGGAAACTGTAAATAAAGCAATATTTTGAAGAATACTTATATAAGTCCCTATTTTCATGATGATCTAAGAATAAGAAAGTTAGTAGTGTAGAAAAATGGTCTGTTTCATTAAATCAGAACCTAGAGGGGAAAAGAGGCAATAAGGTAATATACATGTGAGCTTTTCTATTATTATTTATTCAATGTTTTTAGAAAAACCTTTTCCAAGGCTGAAAGTTATTTGCTTTCTTGGCATTGTTTGGAGGAACAGAAGAGTTTAGGTGTTGTGAGATATTTATTATTTATAATTATAATTATTGTTGTTGTTGTTGTTTTGTTGTTTTGTTGTTACTATTACTACTATTTATTAGTCATCATTATTATATGTCATTATTATTTTTCTGTTATTATCATTACCATTATTAATAATCAATCTTGTGGTAGAATGTAATGCACATGTATTCAATCATTCATCCTTACTTTAAGATAAGTGTCATTGAAAATATGCTTCATATTATCATGTATCTACTTTACACATACCAGTTTAAGCCATCGTATGCAGTTATGAATCATCAAACTGGAGTGAAATCTATGTCCTTTACTGCCACCCCATATGTTTAGCCTTCCACAGCACTCCCTGTCATCTGTTAGAATGACAGCCAGGAAGGCTGACAGGCTTGTTGGTGATTGTCAGAGTGTGCTGAATGCTGGTGAACCTTAAAATGGATTTCTGGACATCCAGACAGTATGGCCGTATTTTAGCACATATTCCAATTTTTCAAAAGTTTTCCAGAACCCTTTCCAATGTAGTCTGCTGTAACACCTCACTGACCATGCTGGTAGCCAGCTGTGGATCTTATAAAGATATTCACAGGACTACAGGCATGGCATGGTTTACCCAAAACACTGTCCCAGCCTCTACAGTCTGTCTTAATGAATCCATCCAGTAGGACTGGTATGTGAGATTAACCTATATATATGCCCTCACACATACATGAATAACACAGAACCAAGACCTCTAATATCACTGAGCTGAACCATTAAGCATCCTCTGCCAAGTCCAACACACTAAACTTTGTCCCCAAGTCTTGAACATATCTTTTAAGTCCCTCTAGGAATGGTGACTCTGCTACTTACCAAGGCAGCATGTTCCAGTGCCTGACAATCTTTCTGCTAGAAGAACATTTCCTAATATCAACCTAAACTTGCCCTAGCAAATGGTGAGGCCATTTCCTCTTGTCCTGTTTCTTACTTGGATGAAAAGCTTGACCACCATGCTGCCACAATCTCCTTTCAGGTGGCTGTTGGGGGCAATATGGACCCCCCTCAGCCTCTTTTTATCCAGCTCTCAACACTCCCAACTGCCTCAGCTGCCCCTCATCAGACCCTTGCTCTAGACCCATTGTGCTCCAGACCCTTCCCCTCCTCCATTGCCCATCTCTGGACATATAATCCCTCTCTATAATGAGGGGACCAAAACTGAACACAGGATTCGTGATGTGGCTTCACCAAGGGGGATTATCACTGCCCTGGTCCTGCTGGCCACACAGTTGTGGATACAAAATATATCCAATATAACATATATATGGTATATCTGGTATGTAGGTATATATGTACATCCTCAGATGAATATACATCTATGTCCTTTGATATAGGAAGGATGCATGGATGCATAAGAGCAGGAATTTATAGAGACAAATATCAGTGAACAATTTGGGGTTTTATCTGTTCAGTTAATGTGCAGTAAGGAAGCTGGCGACAGTGCAATGATCCACCATTCTAGGCAGATACATCCCCAAGTCTTTCTGTGAAGGTCTCACAAGGCTGTCTTTTTCCTAATGTCAAGGCAGGACCTTTAAATCTGAAGCATTCAGGAAGGTAATTAATTCCCTTAAATTTTAGGATTCAGTAAAAACAAGTTAAAAAATTGTTGAATATACAAAATAATGAGTATTTGGATAAAGTGGTCTCTCAGTAATGTTTGCAAACATTACCCAAATGTAATAAAATAAAATAAATAATAAATAAATAAAGTAAAAGCCTGTCTTAATATCATGACAAGTTTTTCCTGGTCTTGTCATACTAACCTCCAATTGCAGTCAAGGAATCAAGTAAGCACTTTCAGGAAGGAAGACATCTGAATTATTTTCAATATCTAGCTTGACATTACAATAATAAAACCTTGACAAAGCTTCCATGAACCATTAACTAAGTACAGAAGACTGAAGTTCAGATGCAAAAGTTTGCATTTCTCTCCTGATGGCAACACATTTAAAAAAATATTGATCCACTTTTATTTCTTTGTTCTAGCAGAACAAACTATAACAAGCTGTTGTAAAGAAGTCAAGTGATACAAGCACAGACTTGAAAAGCAGAGAGAACACCTGGTATTGAAAAAGTAGGTAACAGAAGGGTTTGGAAAGGTCCATAGGTACTCCTATAGTTAAGCAAACAGATGCAGCTGAACCAGTCTGTGCTGCTAACCCTAAATTTCAAAGTTCTCAATGGCTCCAATTTTTGCATGTACATGCACACCATAGTACAAGAAACAAAAAGAACATGTTAGAGGACTATTCTGTTTCTACTTTTAGAAAATTATGCATTATCACAAAGGTAAATTGGAGGAAATTGAATATTAAATAAAACACTACAAGATACGGATGCGGGAGACAGAACAATTTTCTTAAAATATTAGATGAACTAAACAGATAGTCAAAGTTCAACTCACAATACTTGCATTTAGGGAAACACATTAAGTGCAAATGTGGTCATTTATTTAACCTGTTACTCTGGCACTAAAGACTAACTAAAGTTACTAACTTCTTCTGAGAACTACCAGAAAAGGGCTATAACTTTTGAGTCAGGTTAGGTGAGCTTGTAAGAACACCAAAAAATGTAAGAAACTTCTAGAAAAGGGTTAGCTTCTAGAAAATGGTTAGTAATCTGGTTAAATCATTCATGAAAAATTCCCTTTTTCTGAAGTATTTTGCAGAAGACTTCACAGAAAGGATGTAAATGCTCTCACCTCAGGTGTGGAGAGTATCACAAATTTTGATATAGGTACTGAAAACTAGGAACTGGGATTTATGGTGGAATGCACACTGATGCTTAAATAAATAAAATTAAATTTTTTTTCCTAGTTTCAAACAAAAAATGTATATATTTTATTTAATTGCAAATAATTAATGTGAGGGAATGATTCCTTTAAATATAACAAGAAGAATGTAGAGATAAAAGTCCTGGGATTATTTTAGCTGCTGCACTGCCAGTAAAAGCACATTGAATTCCTTGATTGTTGCTGTTTCTAAATTGGGATACATTTGACATCTCTCACTCCATTCCTGGGGGCCTCCACAGCTCACAGCTGACCCTTTGAGGTACCAAAGCCAGCACACCCCAGACAGAGATGGAAGATGTCTGAAGCACAGAGGACTGCACAACTGCTTCCTCTATGAAAAGGGAAAATGTGTCCAGGATGTGGTGGCTCTCAAAAATCACCTGAGCTTACCAAGTTTAGTCTCTACCACAAAGCTTCTTCACAGAATTATTTCAGAGTTGATTGACATCATAAGTATAGCTATATCATTTTGTCCTCAACTGAAAGGATGTGATTTTAAAATAGCTGTTACTGATTTTATAAATTCTTGCAAGTGTTTTCTATAACACGGAATTTGAAAAAAATTGCAGATAATTTTATTTCTATATATCTTTTTCCTCATTGAAAGGATCTAAATGTGGTGTTTTCAACACCGTTCTTTCTAGAAATTCTAATAATTAAATTATGTTAGCAAATTTAGCATAATATAAATTAATGTTGAAATGGAAAATTTCACAGCAATATTAGGAAAGTTCTTAAAAAATCATTAAATTTAACATAAAAGGAATTTTCTTTTTAGTGTTTCAATTACAAACTCTGTTGTGGCCCCTCTGATCTGTAGAAAAATGGTAGAAAACTCAACTTCAGAACTCCTGGATTATGTCAGATGTGTAACCTCCATTAGAAGAATACATGCAATACATATTTAATTACATTAAAATGCATATATTTACATAATGAATGCATACAAGTATAATATGGATTTGAAACTCTAGATAACTTTTATGTATCTTATGTGTTATATACACACACAGAGATATTTAAATTTATAAACCTGTGTCCACACCAATATGCATGTAGCTAACTTGAATCCTGTATAAAGAGTATTAACCATTATTATGTAAAGCTATTAACCTGAACTTAGAGAGATTATATTAGGTAGCTATTTTACCATTTAAGTTTTTTAAAAGGTCTTCTGCAAGCACACAGTCTGATAAGAAATAAAACAGTAAATTACTAGAAATAACTTTACTGATGAAAAAGAACCTCTGCTCTAAAATCAAGTATGTGTGAAAAATAAGGTTATGTAGCTTTTTATAAAAAAAGAAGCATTCTAGTCATACTTTTTTTTGAAAACAAAACTTCACAGATGATTCCATTTACCTAAATTTAGTACCATTTTCATTTTGTGAAACTCTTAAAACAGGAGATTTACAAGGACAAGATAAGAGGACTGGCAGATGTTCTTTGACTCATTCATTTGAAGGGAAGGGCATTCAGAAATGGCACTGGCACAGAATGACATTTGAAATAATGGCCTGTGATTCTGCTGGCACTTTTAGTGTTAAGCAAGTGATCTGCAAGGTAAAGTGGATTCACAGTTAGAGTCAGCACCAGTGCACAGGTCGCCTGTAAAAATTGAAGATTCCATTATTCTTCAGGCTCCCCAGAGGGAGTGAGGTCTCCAGCATCATTACCAGGACTAAATCTGACTTTTCTACCTCCCCTAATTTCCTCCTAGTAATTATAGGTCAAGCACACTTTTGTAAAATATAAAACCTTTGTTCTTATCAAAAATGAATAGCTGAGGAAAAAAAAAAAAAATAGAGAGTCCTAGGAAAAAAATTTCAATTAGAAAACCAAGCTAATTTGGTATGACCAAAGACTGTCAGGCATACTGACAGTGTTCTATTATGCAGTCATTTGGGCTCTTTCAAATTAGTTATGTTAATGTCCTGTGAGTGAATGTAACACTTGGATGGGACAAGATTTCTGCAATTAATTTCTGCAGTCAGTGGAGAGACAAGCAAATTTATTTTCCCCCTCTCTGGGAATTAGTAGTGGAGGGTGTGAAGTAGAGAAAGTGCATTTAGGAACAGAGTACAAGCTAAACACAAGCCCTAAATAAAGCAGAAACAATGGGAGCCAATGCCTCCTCATTCATTCAATTGACAATGTTTTGCAGCTTAAACCTGTTTTATTAATTATGTTTGACATTTCCTTAATTAGTTTCATTTACACCAAATCAATCCCTACTGCTGTATGGCATCATTTATCATTTTGAAAAATTTGCATACTGAGTGCTGACTTTTTCTACTTAATTATACATTAAAAGTGTCAAATGTGCTTGCTGCCTGGCATTATCTGCGCCAGAAAGGTTTGTGGCTGGACTGCGATGGTATTAATCATTAAGAACTCCCAAGTGCTCCTGGGTAATGTCTGGGGAGTAGAGTGGCTCTCATTTTAACGCTAGGGAGCAAGAAGAGTTTCTGTAAAATGACCCAAAGCAAAAACAAAATAAATGACCTAAAACATCCGGTCTACTGTAATGCTTTGCTCTTTCAGTGGAAATACGCTCTGGGAGGAAAAATGGAAAAAAAATACTGTTAACTATTAGCCCCCTGCATGCTGAAAATGAAAAGATAGGTCCTCAGGATAGTGATGTTTTGTCTGAACAGGCAACAAGATATTGCAATTAAATGTATATTGATGTCTTAGTAGCTGACCAACCAAAGTATAAATGTATCACCTTATACTGATTCATACTGTTTGAACTTTTCCTTTCTTTTTTTTTTTCTCTTTTTTTTCTTCCCCATTATTTAAGTTAAAACACAACCAGGAATTAACGTCTTCCTCCATAAAATCCATAATCTACATGAAATAGCTAAAGAAATTATCAATCATTTCTTAAATAAGAGGTCTCCAGATTGTTACAAAAGAATGTGGCTCTGGGCATGAGTCATTCCCCAACAGAAAAATAAAAGGATGGAGTGCATGTAGCATCGCACTGCTAGTCTCTTGGTAAGTATCTATAATCCAGTGCATGTATTTCAGCAGCAAATTAGCTGTGAACATGTCTGACAGCTCCTAGGTGCACTTCCACATTCAGATAAACATCTGGTTTTGAGCAGCTTCAACTACTTATCAGCAGTAGCTTTCAGAAACTCAGAAACTCTTTCTCTCCTAACTGTTGTGATTGTCATTTGACTCTTTCTGAGACCTTGTGAAGATCCTTAGCCAGCTAACCAGTGACTTCAGGAAAAATTAAATCCATTACGTTTGTCACTAAATTCTTTCTTATTCCACATGCCTACTTAGGACCTGGGCCAAAACTAACATTTTGGATCAGCCTAAGTTTAGTTCCTGTCACTTTAGTACCTGCATTTGACAACCAGTTGCAAGAATAGTTTGTTGGTGGCCCATCAAAGAAAATGCAAATACTTTAGAGCTGTAGTAAATGCTAATCAGTGTTTCCAGAGCCATGTTAGATACCTTGTTTTACAAAATTCCGAGTCATGTTAGAGATTTTAGTGGTATTACATAAACCAGCACATTTTACAAAATAACCTGAGCACACTTTAAGATCTGGATCCTCCTGGGGCCAAAATGGAATTTTCAGTGAGAAACCTCAGAAATATATAAGCATATCTTCTATCAGCTAGTAAATGCAGGTTCAAACTCACCCTATTGTTGTCTGTTGAGGATTAATTTCCCCTTTCTGCTCTCCTTTCTTAACAGAATCAACCTAGACTGGAAAGTCAGGTTGTAGCTTCGAGTGAGTAAAAGGAGAAAAGGGTAACCTGCAGCCAGCATGAGACATCAACCCTGAGTGAGCCTGCTGTGGACATCTGATCATTCTGTTTTACATTCCTGTAGTTAAACAGGTTCTTTTCAGAGGATGTAATACTGATGAAGAGACTGTCATTACTCTGTCCAGCGGCAAACCATGTACAGTTCACGTCGATTACTCACCCAAATAAGCAGAATTTTATTCCTGTCTTATCTCTGAATTTTGTTTTTTCTCTCTAGCACACACATATGCACACGTCAGTAGCAGCATTTTTAGACACTCACAGACACATCTGCTTTCCCCATGCCTGCCATTCCTGAATGCCAAGGGTATGAAAGATCATGAAAAAGACATCTAATTTTAAACAGAATACATCTGTTTCATGGGGGAAGAAATAGCAATAAGGTAAAGGCTCATTCATGACCTGACATTATAAGGAAAATCAATAATTTTCTGCAAAGAACCACAGAATTTATCAGCATCTCATAGCCCAGTTCCTGCTCAGTGAATCAGGGGGAAAGAGCAGAGACAGAGCCCTTTAGAGGACCAGAAGAATAAGTACTCGGGTACCTGGGTGTCACACAGGCAGAGGATTAATTCCTGTGTTTGTCTCACATGCAATTCAGCTCCATTTCTTGTAAGGCTGGGGAAGCTTCACAGTGAAGTACGTGACTTTCTGTATGCTCTATGTGATTTTGCCCTCTGCAGGACCACATCAAAAGCACCATGTTAAAATAGTACAGCCCCTGCCACTTCTGTGCTCTGTACACCATGGTTTTTAGAGACAAAAGAATGGACATACCTAGTGGTGCTCACAGCCATTAATCATACAGTAATTTCATTTGCAAGGGAGTCTCTGGAGGCCATCTGGTCTAATCCCCTGTTCAAACCAGGCCCAGTTCTGAAGACTCATAAGGTTTCCCAGGACCCTATCCAGTGCAGCTTTGAGTACCTCCAAGGATGTGGAGCATCATGCCTTTCCTGCGCCATGTGCAGGGTGACTCCTCAGGCCTTAAGGATTATTTAATGCAATTCTTACCCCTTTTAGCTGAAGCTAAGTAAAATAACTCAACATGAATTTATTCTTATTACACAGTCCAGAAACTGTGTAAAAACTGGCCTAAATGCTGCTGACATATCTGACATACTGATGATGAAAGTACATAATGTGCGTGTTAGTCTTTCACTTCTCAGTCATGATTACATCTGTGATAGAAGCCTTCGCCACAAACCCAGCAATCACCAGTGAGCAATACGTGACTCATGTGGCCACTTTACAAGGAGTGGTGCTCACCATTTCTGCGTGTCTCCCAGATGATGCCCATGGCTGCTGCAAGGGCAGAAACACCTCATCTCCTAGGATTATTAACAGTAAAGTCTGCTGCTCTTGGGCTTATTTCAGGTAAAAGAGTAAAACACAACTGAACTAGAGGAGGAACACTAGGCTCTGGAATTTGATTTGACAGGGAATTTGCTTTAATAGCAATAAAAAATTGCTATTGATTTGTCATTTATGGGTGTTTTGATATACAAGACACAATTTCTTACTCCATAAGAGTAAGGGTTAAAAAAGTAACTGCTTTGCATTCTATACACCAATCATGCCTGCATTCATGTCAGAACCCAAACTTACTGTGTTTAATATTCAAGCTCATTTTCAAATTTTTGCCCATTAACATAATATATGCCATTTTGCAAGCCTGGTCAGAGAAATCTGTAACTAAATAATTTTCAAGTTTCCTTCATATCCAATGCAGTGTGAAATTATTTCCCCATTCTGTTCTTCATAGAAGAGCAATGCACAATTTACATGATTTTGTTGTAAAATGTATTACAGACTTCAAAAGTTACTATATGTGTATGCACAACCACAACAACTAATCCTAAATGACCATTTAATTGTCTAATATAAGTTATACTGATAGGTTATTACTAGTTAAGTGTTCAAAACTTGCAAGACAAGAAATGTATGAATGCTAAAATGAGTGTTTGTGAAAACCTTATCTTTCTTTCTCATGGTCCTGCAGTATAATGCTTCTTATCCCAAATCCTCTTGTGAGTATACCCATTATATGTCAAAACTGTGAGAAGCATAATCATAAAATAAGATAAGAATTTAGGCTATGCTTAACTTATAAATATTTTTTGTTCACATAAAATTTTCTAAGAAAAATTTAATGTCAAAATCAAAGATGGAGAGCCTGAGAAATTCATTCAGCAAAACTGGGAGTCACCCAATCACGTACGTAGTGGATTAGAAACCCTTAACTCAGATGGACTAATCTAACTGTTCACTGGGTTCACAGAACCCTTTCCAGCATGCACAGCCATAGCCTCAAGCAAACTACCTATGTATGGAAACTGAGCAAAAAATCTTGTATTTTTACTGGATTAGCTTTGAGATTTCAGGAATTTCTAAATTAAAGAGGTAGCTTACTGATGGTGCTATGCATGTAAGTGTATAAAATAAACTAATCTCATACTCTAAATAGAAGTCTCAAAACTATAAAGCTATACCTATTTATACCAATGCTGATTTTGAAATTCTGTTTAACTTCTGAGATAGGAAAAAGGATTTCACACAAAAAAAAAATCCAAATTCCACTGCAGAAAACATCATAAAATATTAATTATTAAAGCCACTAAAAATTTGTATTCAAGTGAACAGAGATTAAGATTTTAAACTTCTGAATATTCCATTTTCAAAAATGATTAAGTATATTCTTTCATATATATTTCTATCAGTTCAGCTTTCTTATATTTTAAATAAGATTCAAATGAATTCAAGTTACCACTGCGAGCTTAAAATAAATATAAAGCCAGGTATATTTTGATCACACTGGCATAAGGATAACCGCAGCAGACAGCAACATTCAGTGTATGCTATTTCAGGTATGCACTTTACTGAGTTCAAATAGAGTGTACAGCAAAATATAAAGAAATTCTATTTATAATAATATGCATACGTAGTGATTTTCAAACTAAAATATATTCCCAGATCCAGATCCTGCTCCATAGCTAAGATCTAGATTAATTAAAGAACTTCAGCAATTCTACCATACAGTTACACAAATCTTTAAACCAATAAGCATGTTGTACAATTTGCTTCAGTAGAACTACTCACAGCAGTAAGCCTTCAAAAGATCAGTCTCTAAAATTCTTTAAATACACTAAACCATTTGTCCCCACTGAGCATTAAATCTCTTGTCATTTGAGTACTTTTAATGAACATACTTTTGAGTTTTGTCATCATTTGAATGACTCAATTAACAGAAAGTCACCTCCCTCACTTTTACATACCAGTATATTCCAAAGATGCCCAGAGAAATAATCTTGCCAGTTGTTTCTAAAAAGCCCTCTAGAAAAAAAAAAAAGCCCTGGAATAAGTGCAGTTTGACAGAAATGTATTTTCTTCTGAAATATGTGAATGCACTTCCTAATTTTCCACAAACAGCCATCTTAAAAAAAAAATTAGTCCTGATTGTCAATAAATCACACAAAATCTTGTCCTCTGAAAAACATTTGTCTCTAAAAATCAAGATGATATCTAAAATAAATATCAGTTCATGAATATTTTGAAACATGTTTGTCCTGGTCTAGGGCAAATTCGTGAGGAAATTTCCAAAGGGGTTCCTTTAGAAAGGAGATTCAAGTAGACCCTTCCCCCACTGGTTTAAGAAAATATTTCCTTGGAGAAAAATGGGAAAAAGTGTTTATTTAACAAAAAAAGTATTCACAAGCATTAAAAAATGAGTAATATTGAACAATAAAACATCTTGCAGTTCTGAAGAGATGGTAAATCCAGAAAGTCCTTGTTGTGGAGCGTAGCTCAGCCCGCTCAGATTCTTACCAGTCCCTCCAGTGCTGCAAAGTGCCAAGGCCTAGGCCCCAGTGATCCACAGGTGTGAGCTCCTGGTGTTTGTCTGGGTTTTCAGTCCAGAGCAGGTTTGCACAGATCCAAGAAAAAGAAAAACCACACTCTGTGGATCTTCTCTGCCTCAGCTGGCTAAAAACAAACTAACAGCAAAGGAGAGCTCTGTCCTGCTGTCTGTCCGTGCTGCAGACAGCACAGCCCAGGAGCAGAAGGCAGAGGAGTGAGTGCTGTTTCTGTAAATAAACTGCAGCTTCTCCCTTCCCCCCTTCACTCTTGGAACCATCTTAAATGTGCAGAACTTAACATCCAGCATAAGCAGAACTGACAATTGGGGATACAAGCATCATAAAGTCACCCTAGGACAATGTTTAGCAAACATGTCTCTCCATTGTCCTCTGCATGCTACCTGTACTATTAAAGTAATTGAATTATTTCCTGTTTCTCTTAAAGATTAAATAACAAGAAATAGAATCTGATGCTTTTTAACATTTTAACTATTTGAAAAGTTCAGTGTCTATGATTTTATCCTTTTAGTGTGGAGTTGACCCTGCTGCAACTCAAGGCCAGAAAGACTTCACCTCTGATGTCCTAGGTGTTAGTTTCAAGCCCTAAGAAATATTTGCTTAGGTTAAAGCTCGCTTGAGTGACTTAGACACAACCTCCTAGTGTTATTATCCTAAATTATGTTGATTAGTACAAGTTCTACTCCTCTATTGGTTACTTGTGTTCCATATATGGTATTATTTCTAGAATGTTCCACCCCAAGACTATATATTGTTACTTCTATGTTGTTTCTATCTTTTGGAGCTTGTCCCTTATCAGGTGCAGTTTATGGGCATCACCCCTATTTTCATTTCTCATTATGGTGATTCTTTTTCAGGCACTCCATTGTACCTGCTCCTCTTATTTGTGCCTCAGTTTCCCTGGAGTCAGAGAACCCTAAAGTTTTAAAGGGTTGTTGCAGCCACCCTCACTGCAACATTTTAGTTGTTTTCTTACAGCTTTATTCAGAAGTGAATTGTTTCATAAATTCCTCCTATTTTGGTTTCTAGCAGTATTTTTCATCGTTGGAGACCTACTTTCTCAAACATTAAGTGCTAACAGATATTTCTCACCTTGTGCAATCAAATGATATATGGAACCAGCTTCTGAGCCCTTATAGCACTTCTTCGCTCATACCATGGTAAACATCACTCTGCATTTTATTAGCAAAACTTCATGTATTTCCACTTGTCTTAAATGATGTCCATCAACACAGTGACAAACTCATAAATACTCCATATAAAAACATTATGTTAAAATGTTCAAAAGATAGTTCTGACAAAGACAGGAATTCTGAAAAACAGTTCCAGGTAGACGTTTCATTCCAAGGTTACAAATCCCCTGCAAGGTCCCTCTATAGCCCTTGACAAAGCACTTTTGAAGGAGTCAAATGTCCTCCGTGACTAGTTGAGAATGTTCCCACCGATGGGTTACAACAAAGGACAGGAGATGGTGGCAATGTGCTGGCAAGCACTTCAGGACACATCTTTGCAGAAGATGCAAGCAAGGTAAGCCCAAGACTGCCAAGGGTGTCTGTTACATACCAGAATTAAATAGCATACCTTTTAGACACAACAAGGTAAAATACAGCTCAGGAAAAAAAAATAGAAAAAAAAACAAATAGGAAGGACAAAGCTGCCTCAATACTGTAGTTACTTGCAGGTTTAAGGAGAATGTTCAATTCCCAGGTCTGTAAGACATATACAGTTGTGCTTTTGAAAAGTATCTATCTCCAAAGGCAGGACTGACTTGATGATGGCTGCTGTATTTGCTCTGCTTTAGGATAATCCTTTATCTGGCTTCCATGCAACTATCCTGCCAAAATAAAGTAGCAGTATGAAGAAAAACAGCCATTTTACCAAAGTTATTTTTGCCTAACTTGCTGGTTTAAAACAAACAGATAAACAAAGATACCACAATCAGTATAAACAGAACACTGAATAAGGTTTTTCTCCATTGCAGGTAGGGGAGAAGTGAAAGGATTTTTACATATTGTCTAAGAAATAAAACTTCACAAAAAGAGCCAAATCCTGTTTCCTTTGCTAAAATGTTGTCTTTCTAAAGTCTTGCTAAAATGAGTTTTGCACCTGATGATGGAATTAGTTACGCATAAAGTTTTTCACTGTGAAAAGAAATACACAAATTTTAAGCACTAAACACCTCTTCAGTCTTCAAAAAATGGCAAGTGGACATCCATGCAGGGGTAGAATCTAGCCTTACAAAAACCCTCACAACTTCTGTGGCTTAAGATCCATGAGGAAGGGGTTAAATGTGGAGTATGCAAGGAAAAAGAATCAGAGAAAAAAGAAAAAGGAAACAGAGAAACCTACAGAAAGAAAATATAAGAAAAAAATATTCGAAGGAATTTTATTCCCCTTTTAAAGTGGCACTTGAAAAATCTTGGTTAAGGTTTCTACCATCAAAGTTTTTACAATTAAATCAAATTGTAATTACAATTAATCAGATCTAGTTAGACCACTTATATTGTTCTCAACTAGGTGGAATCTTTCTTAGAGAAATAAAAAATCACTTTTAATTGTGAATTTTGAATAAAGCATGATTATATTTTGTTAGACCATAAGATCACTGTCTTATTTTTAAACTGAAAAGTTAAAAGAAGGCTATTAAAACTCTGTTTGTGTATTTGGGCAACTGGGCCAGTTTTGTAAGGTGTTCTCACCGTTTTTCATTCAGCAGCAAGCTCAACCTGGCCTGGATAATTACATAGTCCAAAGACTCTGGAGATATTTTGCTTTTGTGCAAAATATTGCGTATGTTCCTGACTGTATACCAGGTGAATTAACATTCTTTTAAACTCTCAATGTGTATAATGATCTCACTCTTAACAAAGCTTCAGTTCTACTAGCAAAAGAAAATAGAACAAAAAACCCCACAAAACCCAAAACAACAACCAAATAAAAATCCAAGTCAACCAACCAAAGCAAACAAACAAACAAACAACAAAAAAACCCAAACACCTAGTTGACTAAATTGTTATACATTGTTTATTAACTCAAAGAATTTCAAAACTAAAATATGTAATATTCAGAAAATTCATTATTTTTGGACAATTCATGCCATAACAATGAGACACTTTTTCAAGCCTTCTTCCATGCTGATCTTTCATGTCAATTCTCACTGGAACACTATTTAGGGACCCTACACTCCTTCTGAACACCTTTTTTTATAATCCTGTGTTTCAAGATTTCCAAGTCTTCGAAACTGAATGTTCAAGAACAGAAAGAGTTCTCTCCCATGAAATTGGCCTTCCACAGTCTCAGGTATCCTTTGATATACTCAAAAACATTGTTTGCTTTTGCCTTGTGATTTCTGCTTGAGGCCACCTGGCTCAGAAGTTTGATTCCCCATGAATGTCACATCAGATGAGTCTTCACCTAGCTGTTAAAGGCTATCTTGATACTACATTAATATGGTTCTTGTACCTGGGATTTTTTTTTCCATAGCTGTCTTTTCATTCCAATTATTACAATCTTTTTAATCTCCTGGGGAAGAGCAAGGTTACAAAGGTACGTTTCATTACAGGTAGCATCTACTTCAAATGTTTTTATGAACAAGGTAAATTCATTGGTTCTTTGTCAATACTGGAGTATTAATAATATTGAGAATGCTCATTTTTAACAATGTTCACTTATGGCAGAAGGTAAGTCCTAAGGAATTAAAAGGAACTAACCAAAAGGATTCCAGTAGTAAAGCAGGTGTAAAATATTCCCTCCTGTTTCTTTTTTTTATTTATTTTTCTCTTTCCTTTAATTCAAATTACTTTAATTTATAAGGCTATGCTTCAGCCTTGGAGATTTTTACATTGAAAATGTTCTGCTTTCTATTTCAGGAAGTGTATTTCATACATTAGTGTATGAAAATGGTATGTAAAGAACATGTATATAATTGAATATTATATAGAAAGAAGTGGACTTGTACTTAACCAACACAACAAAAGGAGGCTGTACAGCAGACACACTTATACCAGCTGAACATTAGTACTCAATAGCAGTGATGTTGAAGTGACATGGATTTCAGAATGGATCAGCAATGCTAGAACACATCTGAAGTCTGTAGAAGTCTCATAGCAACCATGGTAAAATATGTGCTGCCACATTTTCCCATGGCATTAATTAATATTAACGGAACAATGATGTGCCTACTTGCAATGAATCCTGCTTTTATGGGTACACAGGTGGAAACAACAGAGGCAGTAGGAGAAGCTAATGTTATTTTGAACACTAATGGAGTTCACTGTATTTTCTATCTTCTATTACTTCTATTAAAAATAACACAAACATTGGAATAGGAAGAAATACATTTTGCAATCTCTTAAATAAAATATTGAACTTAATTTAATTTCTTTGATTGTGGACTTCCAAAATTTTCCCCACTTTTTCCAAAGACATTTAAAGCCCTACTGTCAGACAAAACCCAGCTAGACAAACAGTTTAATTTATTTCTGGCATATTTTCATGTAATATCAACATTTAATATGCCTCAACATTTTCAGCTCTGAGATACTTCACATGTTCAGATTCCAAAGAGACGTTAGAGTCTGCAAGCACATTTTAGCTGAGGTCAAAAAATTTTTGTTCTCAGGAATCCCTGTTAACTAAAACTCCTATGTTTCAGAGATCTGAAATTAGCACAATTCATGTTCAGACAGCCTTTCCAAATGTCTTCTCCAGATAATTCAGCTAAACTGTCATATTTTTTACAAGTATTTCAGAGTTGGTACAGAATGAGACCATTGTTGGAAACCTCACTAATATACATGTGCATTCATATGCATTTTTCCCCAAGGTGGTTCACACAGCTAGCTGTGGAATACATTTAGTAGACTATTACACATAGGGCTGACTTTCTGTCATAATCTTTCCTTACATAGGACAATTTGTGGGACTCCATGATATGCAGCTAGCAGTGCCTCTACTCAAATGAAGTGATACTGAATTTCTATTATGCATGTGCCTTGGAAACCTAGCAGCTCGCCATAAAGATTTTATTCACACAGCAGATTTGTTGTTACTTAGATAGTTTCAGACAATTTTAGATTTGAATGGACATGGCAGGATCTGACAGCATAAAAAGAAATACCAAGAGAAAGAAGCATGTAGAACCAAATGATATATGATACAACCTAGAGAGCAATAAAGCAAGCTGGATGTTAAGGTACTCTCGCAAACAACTATCTTTCAAGGAATTCAGGTTTCTTTTCCATAACACTTTTAAAATATTCAGTATGCATTACATAGGGAATAGATAGATGCATAGATAGATACATACGCATACACACTCTTGTACACAGATGCTGCACTTGTCAAAATCCTTTCTTGTCTTGTAATCTTTCTAGGATCACTTTTAAAAAATTCTGTCTAAGCTGCAAACACAGGTGTCTTGGTTCTAGAAGACAGGTGTCTGCTAGGGAGAGCAGGAGCCTCCCTATTGATGAAAGAATGTAGACCCCCTCCCTCCGAATTATTATAATTTTGAAATCAAGGGGTTTTCAGGCAGAGATCTGGGGATAGGAATAACAGTTCTTTACTAGTATAACCAGGTAAACAAACAAACAATAACTACAGCAATAACAAGAAAACAGAACCAGGGACCCCGGGACAGCTTTCTCGGCTGAGACGGGATGGAGGAGAGGCTTTGTTTTCACAAACCCCTCGGGCAGTCAGTCCCGGTGCTCCTGCAGGGCTCCGAGGAAACAGTCAGCTGGAACAGCAGGGACGAGCTGCGATCCTGGGCTGGTGGATGAGGTGTATCAGCAGCTCCACGGCGATGCCTGGCAGGACAGGGGGTGCGAGGCCACCAACCAAAGAGGGGAGAAGGAGAGGCAGCAGCTCCGCGACCCAGCGCACCAACGTCCTTCTTTCCCGAAGCCGAGGAAAAAAAAAGCCAGCCAAAAACTGTCCCCACCCTCCTTTTCTGCCCCCTTCCCCGCCACCCTGGGCCCGGCTACTCTTTGTCCGTTGTGAGCACCCTTAAGTACCGGTAGTTAGGCTTCCCAGCACATAATGGGTAAAAATTCCCACCTAACCCTCAACACTATCCACCCCGAATTTTTTCCCATACCAAAATGTTACATCAAATATTAAACCTTTAAATTATACACTAACACATACTACTTTAACTATATACATATGTACATGCAGATACAGATACAAGCACAGTGTTATGGGTAGTTCACCCTAAAACCAGGTCCCCTTGGGGTATGCACCGGGTCTCTCCATCTTTTTGCATCACCCACCAAGTGCAACCCGGTCCTTGAGCAAAGACAACCCCACGGATTGGATTGTCTTTGCTGGAGGCAGAATTAACCCAAACAGTTTTTCCCAGCATACCTCTCATATGTACCACTGGAACCTTATCTCCATCTGTCGTTCTAAAGGGCTCAGATTGGGCAGGGCCTGCTCGGTTAGTGGAACCTCGGGTGTTCACTAACCATGTGGCTTTTGCTAAATTAATCTCCCAGTTCTTGAAAGTTCCCCCACCCAGCGCCTTCAAGCTGGTTTTAAGCAGGCCATTGCACCGTTCAACTTTTCCAGCAGCGGGTGCATGGTAGGGGATATGATACACCCACTCAATGCCATGTTCCCTAGCCCAGCTGTTTATAAGGCTGTTCTTGAAATGAGTCCCATTGTCTGACTCAATCCTCTCAGGGGTGCCATGCCTCCAAAGGACCTGCTTTTCAAGTCCCAGGATGGTGTTCCGGGCAGTGGCATGAGGCACAGGGTGGGTTTCCAGCCATCCAGTGGTGGCTTCTACCATGGTGAGCACATAGCGCTTGCCTTGGCGGGTTTGGGGCAGTGTGATGTAGTCAATCTGCCAGGCCTCCCCATACTTGTATCTGGACCACCGCCCACCGTACCAGAGGGGCTTCAACCGCTTGGCCTGCTTGATCGTGGCACACGTCTCACAGTCATGGATAACCTGGGAAATACTGTCCATGGTTAGATCCACCCCTCGGTCTCGTGCCCACTTATAGGTGGCATCTCTACCCTGATGACCTGAGGCGTCATGGGCCCATCGAGCTAGGAACAACTCTCCCTTGTGTTGCCAATCTAAGTCTGTCTTTGACACCTCTATCTTTGCAGCCTGATCCACCTGCTCATTGTTTCGGTGCTCTTCATTAGCCCTACTCTTGGGGACATGGGCATCTACATGACGGACCCTCACAGACAGTTTCTCTACCCTGGTGGCAATGTCTTTCCACTCATCAGCAGCCCAGATTGGCTTTCCTCTGCGTTGCCAGTTGGCCTTTTTCCACCTTTCCAACCATCCCCACAGAGCATTGGCTACCATCCATGAATCAGTGTAGAGGTAGAGCTTTGGCCACCTCTCTCTTTCAGCAATGTCCAGGGCCAGTTGAACAGCTTTGAGTTCAGCAAGTTGGCTTGATCCACCTTCTCCTTCAGTGGCCTCTGCGACCTGTCGTGTGGGGCTCCATACGGCTGCTTTCCACTTCCGGTTCATCCCTACGATGCGACAGGAACCATCAGTGAACAGAGCGTAGCGTGTTTCTTCTGCTGGCAGTTGGTTGTACGGTGGAGCTTCTTCAGCCCGTGTCACTTGTTCCTGCTCCTCTTCATCAGTGAGACCAAAGTTTTCACCTTCAGGCCAGTTTGTAATTATCTCCAAAATCCCAGGGCGATTTGGGTTTCCAATACGGGCGCGCTGCGTGATGAGGGCGATCCACTTGCTCCATGTAGCGTCGGTGGCGTGGTGAGTAGCAGGAACTTTTCCTTTAAACATCCACCCCAGCACTGGCAGTCGGGGTGCCAGGAGAAGTTGTGCTTCTGTGCCAATCACTTCTGAGGCGGCTTGAACTCCTTCATAGGCAGCTAAGATTTCCTTCTCTGTGGGAGTGTAGTTGGCTTCGGACCCTCTGTAGCTTCGGCTCCAGAATCCCAGTGGTCGGCCTCGAGTCTCCCCAGGCACTTTCTGCCAAAGGCTCCAGGACAAACCATTGTTCCCAGCTGCAGAGTAGAGCACGTTCTTCACGTCTGGTCCTGTCCTGACTGGGCCAAGGGCTACTGCATGAGCAATCTCCTGTTTGATCTGAGCAAAGGCTTGCTGCTGTTCAGGGCCCCAGTGGAAATCATTCTTTTTTCGGGTAACCAGGTAGAGAGGGCTCACGATCTGGCTGTACTCAGGAATATGCATCCTCCAAAAACCTATGGCACCTAGGAAAGCTTGTGTTTCCTTCTTGTTGGCTGGTGGGGACATTGCAGTGATCTTATTGACGACCTCAGTGGGAATCTGACGCCGTCCATCTTGCCACTTTACTCCCAGGAACTGGATCTCTCGAGCAGGTCCTTTGACTTTGCTCTTCTTGATGGCAAAGCCGGCTTCTAGCAGAATCTGGATGATCTTTTCTCCTTTCTCAAATACTTCCACTGCTGTGTTCCCCCACACAATGATGTCATCAATGTACTGCAGATGTTCTGGAGCCTCACCCTTTTCCAGTGCAGCCTGGATCAGTCCATGGCAGATGGTGGGGCTGTGCTTCCACCCCTGGGGCAGTCGGTTCCAGGTGTACTGCACTCCCCTCCACGTGAAGGCAAACTGAGGCCTGCATTCTGCTGCCAAGGGAATGGAGAAAAATGCATTGGCAATGTCAATAGTGGCATACCACTTCGCTGCTTTGGACTCCAGCTCGTACTGGAGCTCCAGCATGTCCGGCACGGCAGCGCTCAGCGGTGGAGTCACTTCATTCAATGCACGATAGTCCACAGTCAATCTCCATTCTCTGTCAGACTTGCGCACAGGCCAGATGGGGCTGTTGAAGGGTGAGTGGGTTTTGCTGACCACCCCTTGGCTCTCCAGTTCTCGGATCATCTTGTGGATGGGGATCACAGCATCTCGATTTGTCCTATACTGCCGGCGATGCACCGTCGAGGTGGCAATTGGCACTCGCTGTTCTTCCACCTTCAGGAGTCCTACTGCAGATGGGTTCTCTGATAGTCCAGGCAAGGTGTTCAATTGCTTAATGTCCTCTGCCTCCACAGCAGCTATTCCAAAAGCCCACCTGAGTCCCTTTGGGTCTTTGTAATAGCCATTTCGAAGGAAGTCCATGCCCAGAATACACGGGGCCTCTGGGCCAGTCACAATGGGATGTTTCTGCCACTCCTTCCCAGTCAGGCTCACCTCAGCTTCCAACAGAGTCAACTGCTGCGATCCCCCCGTCACCCCAGCAATGGAAACAGGTTCTGCCCCCACATGTCCTGATGGCATTAGGGTACACTGTGCACCAGTATCAACTAAAGCTTCGTATTTTTGTGGCTCTGATGTGCCAGGCCATCGGATCCACACCGTCCAAAAGACGCGGTTTTCCCGTGCCTCTTCCTGGCTAGAGGCAGGGCCCCTCTAGCACTGGTCATCCTCTCCTCCCTGGGCATACATGCTAGAGGTTCCTTCAAGGGGATCATCCTCTTTTCTGTAATATCTGGCAGTTTCGTCACGGGAGGTTGAGGCTACCTTCACTTTAGTGGAACCTTTCTGGTTACTGGTTCCCTGCCTGAGTTGACGCACTCGTGCTGCCAGGGCAGAAGTGGGTTTCCCATCCCACTTTCCCATGTCTTCCCCATGGTCACGTAGAAAGAACCACAGCTCAGTTCGTGAGGTGTACCCTCTCTCTCTAGCTGGGGGACGTGGGGCTTGGAGTTTTGGGCTTGTGACCCGCACTGGTGCCATATGGGAACTGCTCTTCCTCATCTCTTCCCTCATTTCCCTCATCTCCTCTTTGAGTTCCTTAATCACAGCAGAAATCTTAGCCTGATGTGGGCCATGGACCATACTGTCATAATTTCTAAGCCTGGTGGCAACAGAACCCACCGTCTCTCGGCCGTTATCGGCATTAATCGTTGCAATATAGGTGGTGTAGTCACGTGGCCCTAGATTTGCCAGACTCCACAACATCTGCCCAGTGCACCTGACTTTGTCGGGGTCATTATCATGCTGTCCACCCCTTCCAAAAAGGACCTCTAATATCGCCACCTCTCTCAGCTGTTGGATCCCTTCCTCAATGGTTTTCCATTCCCTTCTATGATAGTGCTCTTCCATTCTCTCTCTATGGACAAACCTTTCTCTTACACTCATCAAAAGCCGCTCCCAGAGGGAAAGGGGCCCTTGCTCCCTGACGAATATCTGATTCACACCTGAGTCCTGCGTCAAGGGTCCCACATTCCTTGCCTCACCACCATCCAGCTGCACGCCTGTACCCATAAGGTCCCAGACCCGAAGTAACCAGGTGGTATAAGGCTCACGCCCCCGCCTCACAATGTCTTTTTGTAACTTACGGAGACTGTCATATGTCAGAGACTCAGTGATGATTTCAACTTCTGGCTCCCCTGTGGGTTGTGAGGGCCCTCCTTTCTTATCCTTATCAACAGGGTGCTGTGACTTCATCTTAGATTTCCTCGTTTCCACAGGGGCAACAGCTGCTGGCTGTGACTGCCCTTGTGGTTCATCTGGAACCTGGATGGTTGTAACATCTGTGGGTTCCACTGCTGCACCATCAGACTCTCCCTCTTTGGGGCAGGGGGAGGGTTTCCCAGCAGCTGAGGAAATGCACTCTATCTTCTGGCTCATCTCACGTATCTCCTTCACCAGAACCCCCACCCACCCTGGGTGGTTCATTTCTGAGGTGGGCTGTGGGGCAGGGGCAGGCTCTGGAGCAGCACTCCCTGGGGCAGGGGCAGGCTCTGGAGCAGCACTCCCTGGGGCAGGGGCAGGCTCTGGAGTAGCACTCCCTGTCTCTGGGGCAGGGGCAGGCTCTTCTGGAGCACCACTCCCTGTCTCTGGGGCAGGGGCAGGCTCTGGAGCAGCACCTCCGGTCTCTTTCCCTTTGTCTCTGAAGGCTAAGTAGAACAGGCCTATCAGCAACACCAGCCACTGTATGATGTCATTAGCATCCAGAGAAGATTTTAACCCTTTGAAAACTGGCGGGGTAGGCCCAAGAAACTGGGTGAAAGGTTGGGAGAAAATTTCCCCAGCTGTCTTTTTCTCCCAGTAGGTACCATTATTAAAGTAACCTGAAAACCATCCAGTTAGTGTGTGACAGCTCTGAATCCATGAGCCCGCCGTCCAGAGGACATTAAACATCCATGAATTCCTCACCTTATCAACCCACAAAACAAGCTGGATAATAGCCACAGTAGCCTTAGTTATAGGACCCATATTTAGGTAAGGTGCAGCAAATGGGAGAAATATAGCTGTGACCACATGGCCCACGAACCTGGGTAAGCTAAACAACATGGTTCTACCTAACAAGGTTTCTAAATCCAGCACACAAAAGTTAGGTTATTTAAGAACTGTTATTCCTTTTTTGCCCTTTTTCTCTCAGTGCCCCACGTTGGGCGGCCAAAATCTGTCTTGGTTCTAGAAGACAGGTGTCTGCTAGGGAGAGCAGGAGCCTCCCTATTGATGAAAGAATGTAGACCCCCTCCCTCCGAATTATTATAATTTTGAAATCAAGGGGTTTTCAGGCAGAGATCTGGGGATAGGAATAACAGTTCTTTACTAGTATAACCAGGTAAACAAACAAACAATAACTACAGCAATAACAAGAAAACAGAACCAGGGACCCCGGGACAGCTTTCTCGGCTGAGACGGGATGGAGGAGAGGCTTTGTTTTCACAAACCCCTCGGGCAGTCAGTCCCGGTGCTCCTGCAGGGCTCCGAGGAAACAGTCAGCTGGAACAGCAGGGACGAGCTGCGATCCTGGGCTGGTGGATGAGGTGTATCAGCAGCTCCACGGCGATGCCTGGCAGGACAGGGGGTGCGAGGCCACCAACCAAAGAGGGGAGAAGGAGAGGCAGCAGCTCCGCGACCCAGCGCACCAACGTCCTTCTTTCCCGAAGCCGAGGAAAAAAAAAGCCAGCCAAAAACTGTCCCCACCCTCCTTTTCTGCCCCCTTCCCCGCCACCCTGGGCCCGGCTACTCTTTGTCCGTTGTGAGCACCCTTAAGTACCGGTAGTTAGGCTTCCCAGCACATAATGGGTAAAAATTCCCACCTAACCCTCAACAACAGGATATGCAAATCTACATATCAACCAAAACCACACACACTATTTTCACTGCTCCCAAAGTTTCTTTTCCTGTAACTAGATATACAGTTTTGTACATGCATTGAAGGAGGAAGTAGTATATTATTTTTAATGCAGACACAGACTCTTTATTTCTCACCATATTTAATATTTCATTTGCCATTATCAAGGGAGTAGATGTTTATATATATATATGAAGCTGAAATCCTGTTCATTTCAAATGGTAAGATAGGGAGGAGAGTATGTCAGAGAAGCACTTTCCTTTTACGTAAGGGGGCAGAACAGTAGTGGCTGAAAATTTGCTGCATATGAGAAATTTTTTCCCCCTTTTTTTAGGGGAAGTTGTACTTAATTGTTTGTAGATGATGTTCCAGGATATGTTCCACTTTTCCTCTCAGAAGCACTTATTGTTTTTGTGTGTAGGCAGAGAAGAAAAGGAATCTCAAACAGCATAGACAAGCAAACCATTGTGTGTGCAACATGATTCAGATGTGACCTAGATCAAACATTAGTGTTTTGTATGAGAAAAAATGACTGTAAAAAGGAACAAAATCCTTCTGTCAAAATAGAAGACCAGGAGAAAATAAAAAGAAAATTACACAGAAAGAAAACTGAACAGAAAGCAGGGGAAAACACTTCTTTTTCATTTTTTTTTCCCCCCAGAATTGCTCTGGAAAGTGTTAACTAGGCACCAAAAAACACATATCTCTGTGTAAGGGAAGAGATCATTACTAGCAACCAGACCATTTCCTACATATTCTGGCAAATCTGAACAAGAACACCATTTTCGGCAAATGTTTCTCCCAAATATTTCAGAGGAATGGTGACATAGTATGGCCAAATGCCAGGTACCCGCAACAGTTATTTGCTTACCTTCTTTTGCTACAGATGATCAGAGGAAGAAGGAAAAAAAAATGTCAAAGGGCTCATAAACTGAGTTTAGGACTGGGAAAAAACATTCTTAGGGCAAACCAAATGTAAAGGTATAAAGTAAATTTATTTTTAACAGAGTCAGGTTAAGTATAATAAGATGTAAAAGAAGCCTTCAAAACACCTGTTTTTTTCCCCAATCCCTCCCTCTTTCCCACTGACAACACAGGGAGACAGGACACGGGGGGTTTGGTCAGTTCATCACTCAAGATCTTCTGTTTGGTCAGGAAGAGGAGTCTTTTCTCTGATATGCCGTGGGATCTCTCCCACGGGTGAACAATCTTCCCAAAATACTTGTGTCGTGGGTCACTAGTCCATGGGGTGCAGCCTTTCAAGGATAGGCTGATCTAGTCTAGAAAGTAAGGGCCTTTCCTCTCAATTTCTAGAAGGAGATGCTCTCTTTCTATCCGGGCCCCCACACTAGATTACAGCTTTCTCCAGCCCACTCTGGCACGAGCAGTTTTCCCATGGGCTGACAGTGGATTTCTGTGTCCCCCATGGACTTCATGCATTAGAGGGGGCCAGTTTATTTCACCATAGTCCTCACCACAGCCTGCAGAGGAATCTCAGCTCTGATGCTTGGAGCACTTCCTCCCCCTCTTCCTCCACTGACCTTGGTGCCACCATGCTGTCTCCCTCACACATCCTCACTTCCTTCTCTTTGACTAGATAAAACCTGTTGCTTGTAGGTACCACTGATAACAAGTTCCACTAATTCCGAGTTTCCTGTGGGATCCTGCAGTGCCAAGAGGTTGATTTAATCCCTGTTCTGCATTAGGGAGTCACCCGCCCCGTTGTTGCCATCGGCCAGGCTGCATGGGCGGTGGTGCTATTCAATTCCTCCCTTCATGCCGGGCACTGGGAAGGGGAAGCAGCGTCTGGCCCTGCCCTTCTGCCCGGGCTGCAGCTAGCTGGAGGCGGCCCGGCAGGCAGGCCTGGTGGAGGCCGCGCCACAGCAGCACATGGCTGTGGCCTCCCCGCACGCCTGGAGAAAAATAGTGCCCCTGCACTGGTTTGATTTCCTGCTTAATATGTCATCACCGAGGCATTACCAGCCCCTCCAGCTGGACAAGCTGCATGTCCATCTTCAGAGCCATCAGAGAGTGTTGGACACAGTGGGAGCTTCTAGAAGCTTCTCACAGGAGCTGCCCCTGTGCCTCCCCGCCCCCAGCCAGCTACCAAAAAAAAATCAGGGTGTGCCAAATCAACACAGGGGGGCACATTATAGTACACAAAAATTGATACAGACATGTAACAGCTTGATTAAAGAGAGAGTCTCACGATGTGGTACAAGATACATCCTGGAGTACAAGGGTAATGGAAATGATGACC
Organism: Poecile atricapillus; assembly: GCF_030490865.1. Classification (NCBI taxonomy): domain Eukaryota; kingdom Metazoa; phylum Chordata; class Aves; order Passeriformes; family Paridae; genus Poecile; species Poecile atricapillus. The sequence continues at coordinate 82,383,226 of NC_081289.1, read as the reverse complement.
TAAAATGGCCTTTCCAGTGCCTTCTTAATCTGTTTGGATAAAGATTGATGATTAAATACAGCAAAGGCATGCTTTCATGCTTGCTTACATGCCAAAATATAACATTTGTGGATACCCATGAACATAAGAACAAGGATGCATCTCAAATATTACCTTAAAATAAATATGTTTACCCTTTATTTGTTTTAGTCATGGACATTACCAGGAATGAATTTTTTAGTGAGTAATCTCAAGTATATTTTTAAGGTTATGCTGCCGAATGTCGAACTATATCTATAAAAGCCTTGTGTGATCTTTCTGATTTACACACAGGACCTACAAGAGTGCAGAGCAGACCCTTTGGTAGTAGTTGCTAAAATATCTATACTTAACAAAATCTGCATTCTTCCTGTTCTGCATTCACTCTCCAGGTTTGTAGTCTATCTCTGAAATGAACAAAAATATTCTTTGATATTTTATTGTCTGGAAAAATGTATGGACTTGATAACAGGAGTACTCCTGCACTGAAGAAATCTGGGGAATACTTTGACAGCAGGTAATCTAAATCATTCTCCAATTGTATCATCCTGATTATTAAAGGGAATCCAACCTCCAAAGTCAGGCCTCCAAGCCCTTGCCCTTCTAGTTGTGTATCTGAGAAGAAATTATGGTAATCTTAAAATCCTATTGATGCTGAAAGGCATTTCATCAACTGCAAAAATTAAGAGTGAGATGCAGAGGATGTTTTTCTATTTAGAGGTACTGCTGCTTATATGAATAGACTTCATGTGGTGACTCTTTTGAAGCTGAGGACTTCAAAGCAGATCACTGACTTCCAGTGGGATAATCACTTAATGCAAGAGTGGGTAGATGGAATTATTACCATGCAGTCAAGGTAGATTTATCCCTTCTCCCCTCCTTAAAAAAAAAAAAAATGAAGAAGATGGAAAAACAGAACTAGTGAAGCTTTTGGATGCTTTGTCCCCACAGTTTAAACTTGTTGATAATGGGGTACTAATACCTTGTGAGGCATCAACTGAAAAGTGAAGTGGGTAAAAAAGCCAAAAAAATCTATGATGTGTAACTCACTAGCTTCAATTAATTTATTAGAATAACAATTTTTGATTTTCACCACAGGAAGTTTTACACTGGAAATACTGCTAGCCATCTTTGTAAATAAAATTTCATCAGAGTGCTAATCTGATCTAATTTTCTAATCAACAAATAAAATGTCTTTTTGTAAAGTTTTTCTGGATATTTATGCACATAGGTTGCATCACAGCCAAAAAAGAAAGTTGCTGTACAGGAAGCAAGCTTCCTTAGCTTTTAGAAGTTTGAACTCATTAGCAAATCTAATTTTCATGCAATATTGGGCATGATTTCTAGTAATTTTTAGCCCTGCTGACTTGAGTTTGAACCAGAAGTATCTTTGTCTCTCACCTCATAGAAGAAAATTACACAAGTTAATTGGGAGGATGTGGGATCTTCAGTTAATATGTCAGGTTATTCCTATTACAGGGGATCAGGTTGTTGCCAAGCTTGTTCACATGCAGTATCTCTATTTGTGACAAAACATTTCTGATGATGGAGAAAAAAAGGGCAAATTTTTTTGGTTTTTTCCTATTCTTTCTTTTTAAAAGGTGTGAGGGAGCATGAAAGCCCATTGATCTGATATCACCTCTATATTATGAGATTTCATTTGCTAAAAGAAACTGAGATTAAGCAAGACTCTGATGTCATATAAACCATTGTTAAAAATGTAGTGCGAGCTTTGCAAGTCTTGGTTGAGATACATCAAGAGTACAAAAAACTAGTGTACATAAGTGTACATATGGGTGTCTGGACTGAAAACAGGATTCCAAAAGTAACTCTCACATATAAATTTATATATGCCCTCCTCTACAACTGAGTATGTCAAAGGGAAGATTTCCAGGAACAAACATTGTTTATAGACTAAATGTATATATTATGAATCTACCACCTGAATAGATAAAATTTTACAGTCATCCCACTTAAGCAGTTGCTCACAAAGCTTATATTTTTACACAGCCAAACTTATTTTTGAAATTGCTGAGAATAAGGGAGGAAAATCAGCCACTTCACTGTTTCCAGATAGTTATACGCTACTATTCTTCATCTTACATCTATACTTATGCTAATAAAACACACAAAACTGGGAGATAATGCGGGCTCAGTATTTCAGAAAATTAGCCACATGCCAGTTGCCTGTACCTTCTAAAGACTTAAGAGACTCTTTTGAAAATTTGAGATTTAGAGCCCAGAACCTGCAGTAATTTCTTTCTTACTGTTCTCCATTCTGGCAAATAGGAATAAAATTATAACAGTTATAATTTAATGTATTAATAAATAATTATTTAACACCTTCTTCTCAACTTTTTCAACCAGCTGTATAACATTCAAAAGCTTTTAGAACATTGCTTCGCAACTTATGTCACCCTTCCTACAAACCGACGTTCCCAAACTGCAATATCCATTTTCTCCTATACCACAAATTGCATGATATGTTGAAAATTACATTTCCTATCCTCTTTTCATGCTGTCTTTTTCCGCCAAAACATGTTTTCAACCCCTTTTTTTTTCTAGTGGCTCTGTCCCAGATGCAGGAAAATCCTTTCCCCCTAATTATTCCTTTGTAGTTTAAAGCCAGCTGGAAATTAAGCCCCATGCAGCTGCTCCCTTTCCGCCCACTCCCTCTGGTGAGAGGGAGAGAAAGGCAGCGATTCTTAGTTAAGAACAATTTACTGCAAAACAGCAATGAGAAAAGAAAACTAACAGTACCAGCAGCAATACTATGAACAACAGCATATAAAAGAGGGTGATCACATACAAAGTATGTGGAACCACCCTACCTCTCTGCTCGCCACCTGCTCCCCCAGGGAAAGGAAGAAAATGGCCACCACTTCTCCATGCAAGGCCTTCTTCTTCCACTGAAAGCCATGTTTCAGAAGTGAGAATCCCTTAGTTCAGCCCCAGGAATGACATGCGTGGTACAGAATAAAAACCTGGGGTGCCCATGTGGCTTCAGGCTCCACCCGCTTTATGGCAACTGCAAGAAAATTAACTCTGTCCTTGGCCAAAACTCAGACATCCTTATATTATCTTCTCAGGTAAAATGCTTACACTCCATGACAAATCCTAGAAAGCATTCTTGATCCTTACAGTAGCTGTATTCCAAAGAGTACAGACTTGTGGTTACATGTTTTCAAATTAAGAGCAATTAATGTTCTGCTCTACTGACTGCTGAGGATTGGGTTTCCTTAGCTTCTATATTTCTGTGTTTATTAAGATAGCTTCTGTTGATTTACCATCCTGCATGCTATAAAGGAACAAAATAAAAAAAGTGTTTTCACTAAGCAGCATTGTGAGTAAAAATAATTGCATAGCAGAAAATACTGAAGAATACATGTAGTAGTATCATTCATGGCTAATGAGTTAAAAGGATATCACAGTGCATTTATAAATCACTACACTGTGTTGCAAAGTTTATTTAAATTCATTGTGTCTCATTATAATTGAGCTATGCACCTTTAGGTCTGAGTTGATTAGGAATGCTATAGCTCAGAATAGCTTTTAATTCAGCGAAACATGATTTGACCTTTACCATAATCCTGTGTGAAACACACTATAGTTTAGACATTAATAATGATACTACCTCTTTCTTGTACTGGTAAGTTGCCACTTTAAAAAATTGTATTATTAGTTAACAGGCTCAGAACAATTTATCAAAACCAAATTATCCTTCTGTGTATAACTGCAGTACTTAATTCCAAGTTCTTCATCTCTTATAGCTATTACCTACCCTTTAAAAATGCTAAAAACTAAAACATAATAGTGTCATGTCAGAGTAATAAGTCACATACACATACTTACAGACTCCCCACGGACTTATGCCAATCTCAGCTTAGGGATCAGAGCAACATGCTGTACATTATACAGGATATGCTATCTCTTTTGTTTGACCTTTGTCTTCATATTTAAGTGTCACATTTCCTTAAACCACTTTCTGGTAACTCTGCAGTTTCTGCTAACAGCACTTCTCTGTTCTTTTGTCATTATTGCTCAGTTACAGGCTACTGTTGCAAGTATGACCAAAAAAAAGACACATAGAACCTGAACCCAGAAATCGGTCCCATAGGAGCTGGACAATCACATTAACCTGAGAGAATTTAGATTTCACACACTAAAGCTGCCTGGCCATCCATGACCCCAGGGATCACAGTGGCTTCTTGGTCCCCCCAGCCCTCCTCTATTAATAAGAGCATATACTGGACGAAGCTATTCTTTAGATTACATTTGGGTGACTTACAGTTTCCAGCCTTCAAAGCCTTAGTTCAGGCTTGCATGACTTTTCTTCTCAAAAATTACTGTTTTGGTTTTGGTATTATTACTGTGTTCAGTTTTAGGCACCCCATAACATGGTGGGCACCTCATAACATGGTAAACATCTCGCTCCATAGGTGTTCAGAGTAGGGCAACATAGCTGAGGGTATGGAGCAGAAGTTTGATGAGAAGCTGAGCATTTAACCTGAAGAGAAGACTTTATTGCTCTCGACAACAACATGAAAGGAGATTATAGCCAGGTGGGGGTCAGGCTTTTCTCTCAAGTAACAAGGTATAGGACATGAAGAAAATGTACCAACGGTGGTTTAAATTGGGTATTAGGAAATATTTATTCCTAGACAGGGTGGTCAGGCACTGGAACAGGCTACCTGGGGCAGTGGCTGAGTCACCATTCCTGGAGCGATTTAAAAGACCTGAAGATGTGACACTTGGGATACAGTTTATGAAGGATTTGGCAGTGCTGGGTTTATGGTTTGATTTCATATTTTAGACGTTTTTTCCAGCTTAAATGATTCTACAATTCCATGACCTATGATTATAGGATTCTGTTTTTAATGGCTGTTGAGGCTTCAGTAACTTTCTGATTACAGCAACATAAGATTCATAAAGCTTATTCTGCTGAAAAAGGTAAGGTTTTGCATCTGTTACACTACTCTGTTTCTGATACTGACATCAATGAGAATATTCTCTAAGCAAAAATGAAATTCACAATAGCAGGCATCAATGAATTAAATATTTCCAAATAAGAGTCATTAGGATTATATGTTATCAAACTAATTCAATTTACTTATGAAACAAAAGACCTCAAATAAATTTATTTGTTCACACTTTATCTGTATAAGAGGAAATCAAGTTCATATTGACCTTAGTTAACATGTTAAGTAATCTAATTCTTTCCCCCAGCTGTAGCTGTAGGTTAATGCTCCAGTTTAGCAGACTGAGATCAACACAACTGGGTTAATTTCAATTCCCTAAACTAAGCTGCAGGAAAGACAGCTTGTGTCAAAACAAAAATATATGGTTTTTTTAAGTTGAGATTTAGTAATGCTGACCTAGTCTCAGTGTTCCTGCTTATAAAATTTCTCTTCCCAAGGGACTAGTGCTTCCTGAATACTTAATAGAAAACAAGTAAAAACATTTTTTAGTTTCCAAAACTGAAGAAGTTTCCATTGTTTCTCATGTTTAGTTTCCATTGTTTTTCATGGCTTGTGGTGCGTGCTGCTTGGTTGTGATGAAGAGCAATGCATTAGTGGTGGTGTGAGCCAGGAAAACAATATCAGTTTAGTATGCTGTTTAGTTCTGAAAAGTGTATGCAAGAATAAACGGCATTTCCAACCTAAGTATCTGACTACAGATCCTCTCTGTCTTCCAGCATGATCTGTCTCATCATTCAGAGAATCCAAGGAAGGAAAAGTAAGCATAGAGCAAGCTCTGAAGTGTAGACAGAACAAAGAGAAGAAAATTACAAATAAATTTGACCCGATAATTGTCCACACAGATTCAAATAACAAACACCTATTAAAACATTTTCTGAAGGCCTGGAGTTTTCAGAAGAAAATATAAAGGCATTTCTCCCTGGAAAAAATTATCTTTCATCTTTGCATTCTTTAGAAAACCAGGTCTTTTCAAGTTTTCTGGCTAAGATGTTACTGTGTGATGTATCATGTGTTATATCTAAATGCATCTGTCACGAAGCTTTGAGTTGACACATGTTCCTATTTATACCTGTTCACTCAAGCAGTATTCACTTCCACACAAGATGGTTAATACAGTATCAAATACTAGCGCAGATGTTCTATGCGTGAATTTTTATTGTAATAGCCTTATTCAAGACAAAGCTTGCCAGGTGAATGCAGGGAATAAATATAGGTCAGATTGTGCTAAACTCTGTATTGCAAATAATGCATGCTATATATACTAAAATTATGCAAGTAGAAATTAATTAATTAGTTTCTAACTGAACATTTTTAGCATTGTGCAAAATTAAATCTGCAGAAAAAATGAGCAAAGGTGTCTTTTTTTCTCTCTGAACATTTATAGGTAGTAAATAAAGCTTTGATAAAGTTCTCAAATATCACTTATGGAAATATTTATTAATACATAAACACTCTATGAAATGTCATCTATTGTTTTATAGGTAGTGATGGAAGAAAACAGCATTTTTTATTCTTGTTAGTGGTAATGCTGGTCTGCATTTGTTTGGTAAAATGTCAGAAGGCACAGAGAAGTGTCTACAGAAAGGAACAGCTCAGGTGCCTCATTGTGCTGTCCAGACATCCATCTGTGATTGCTGGGGATTTAGATTCCTCTAAGCTAATGCATGGCTCAGATGGACTAGAGGAACACTGACAGACTGCAACATGAGACCAGTCACGTGTACCGAGAGATGACAGCACAGATTCGAGGTACAAGGCTTTGCAGATAATCCCTTTTAAAATGGACATTGTCTCGCACGTTGCTTTTTTTTCTGTGCTACACGACCTTACACAACAATAGATTATCAGAAGAAAAGTGATTTTATTACGTTCTGCCCAAGTGGAAACTAAACAGGAGAGCTCTGGCTGATAAAAGAAAAAATAGAGCGGCTCAGGACTCCAGTGTTGGATCCTGTGGGTGAGGAAAACCCCCCACATAATGATATAATCCCTTGTTACCAAACCAGAATATCCCCTTATTGTTAAAAGCTAAATGAACTGGTTAATATATTTAACATGCCTAAGTCAAATAAAGGCATAGGAAAAAAATTAGCAATGTAATATACTAAAAACATTTTAAGAAACCTAATTAAACCAGACTGTTCTCTTACCACCAAAACTCAAAAGCCAACAGAAAAAAATTGCAGAATGGCTGAATTTGATAAATCAATTGTATTTTCTATGAAAGCAACTGCACCTAAACCCCAAGTACTAGAGTTTTGCAACAAAATTCTATTTAATGGAGAAATTCGGATGAAATAAATAAATTCTGATGCAGAAATTTCAAGACTAATGTCTTTAAAAGGATTTCAATTTTATTTAACACTTTACAATAAAAGTCATGGGAGGATATTCCCAGAAAAAAGGAAAATACATTGATACCTATATTTCCCTCTTCTCTCTTTCCTGTGAAATTTATAATGCTAAAATATCTATCAATTTCCAATAGCTATATTTGGAAGGTTGTTGGTTTTTTTGGTTTTTTTTTCTAACTTTTGAATATATTTAGCTCCTAGGAAGCACTGAGAATTGGCACTTATAAAGTCCACATAATCCTGATATTTACCCAAACAAAAAGGCAGCCATTAGTGCTTCACTCTTTTGCACATGGATTTCAAGTTATATGCTGCAGGAAAAGAGTAGTATCTCCTATGGGAATATAAGATTTTTCTGATATCTGTGCAAAAGCTGCAAATAAAAAAAAAATCCCCAAAATACGGTAGTTACTGTAACTCTTGGTGTTGTGAAATAAACCAATTGCCTCAATTAAGATGTCAAACCACATGGCCTAATAAGCAGCTCTGATTCTGTACATATTTTTAAAATAGTAAAATACAGCATGGAAGAATTAATGAGAGTTAAAAAATTTGTCACTGTGCTACTTCTCAAAGTTCTCTATAGGCATTATACATATTTAAACATAAAAGTCCCCTGAAATAAATATTTTACCAAACCTATTGAGAATTTGATTTATTTTTCTCAGTTTTTATGCTTAGCAAAATAAGTAGGAATCTATCATAGTCGTGGTATTACAAGCCTAGTTTTTAAGCTCAGTTTTATCTCATGCTGGCACAAACAATGTGAAAACTTCTTTACTGTCAGTATTTCAAGTCAATTTTAAAAATTCAAAATATTTTTGTATTTCTATCCTACTGAAACAATACAAATCATCAAGCAAAGGAGAAAGGAGGTCTCAGTGGGATAGTTTTCAGTTGCTGTGGTCAAAAAGTAGGTCTGATGGGAAGAATTCAGTGGAGAGGACTTAACACAAAGCATGTGGCAAGGGAAAAAAGGTCTGGCTGTAATCCTACTGGAGTGGTGTCCACCCTGCAGCTACCCTGGTAGACATCCTGTCCAAGACAATTAAAACAATGTTGCAAGCACACAGTACATTGTCACTGTCAAAATTTAGTTTAACTCCACAAAGAAATTCTTTCCTGAGCAGACAGGGATTGCAATGGTTGTCTGTTGAGGAAAATTTTGTAACATATTCTTGCACAGGTCACGTATATCCTCAACACTAAGGGCAGGGCAATACATCTCAGCTAAGAAAAAATAGTGTTTATGAAAATCACTACAGGACTTCATCAATTCTTATGCATTCTCTCCAACTAATAGGGCAAAAGGGAAAATCTGCACATATCTCTTTTGAATTAAAAAACCCTAAAAAGTAACAGGAAAATAAAAAAAAAGTGGAAGAGTTAATTGGACATTTTAAAATTAAAATACAGGAAGAAGGGATGGAATTCTATGAAGTAAACTGCAACACAATATCAAAAGCTCAGGAAAGTCACAGGCAATGACATTCTTGAAAGGCTAATGTCATCTACTCCTCCAGTGTAATTATGTGTTTAGTGGACAAGCTGATGGCTGTTTGCCTTCCTATGCTTATTCCTATTTATTTGTGGTTCTAATCCCATCGAAAAATTTTCTCCTTCTTGAAAAATGTTTAAAGGATATTAGGAGCCCAGTTCAGAAACAGGTCCTGTCCCAAAATTATTATGTTATAGAACAAACAATTCAGATATTTTTTAAACCATAGACTTTTCTATCTGTGCCTAATTTTAGCTTAGCCTATCTTTTCCTCAGAAATTACAGTTTTTAGTAAGTTGAGTTGACTTTTTTGTGGTGGCACATGTTTAAGAGCAGAACTGGTTTATATATACTTATATTATATTATATATTTGTAGCATTACATATGTAATAGTGAGTTTGGTAAGTTTATTGACTGAAATATAAAAAAGAATATAATTTTAATTACCAGCTATTTTTGTTTGCTTATTACTAAAAGTATTGAACATATACTGAGGTAAAATTGTATCCCAGTTTTCCTTTTAAGGAAGTGACATCCTCTACTGGCTTTGCTAGCTAAATATAATATTACTTTTATTCACATTTTTACTACTCATCCCAAGCTTTCATTTATTTAGTTTCCAGATTGTACAGTAAAGGTGAGAGGTCTTCATAAAATAAGACAATATATTTTCTTGGTAAGTGAACTTCAAGAGTTAGATAGGAGGTCAAGGCACACCCTACTCTCAAGAAAGAACAGAACAATACACACATCATTGAACGTAACTGATTCTCATGGTTACAAAGAAAAGTTAATCAATATAAGGGTGCTAAGAAGAGAAATTGAAATAACTAAAAGAATCATACTAAACTTGGTAGTGCTTGTCTTCAGCCCAACACTGGGATGCACAACTGGTCTTCATTTCTGGGCTCCTCAGTACAAGAAAGACATGGGCATGTTGGGGAGAGTCCAAAGCCTCAAGGACTATGCAATTGGAGCATCTAACATACAAGGAGGGCTGGGACTGTTCATCTTAGAGAAGGGGAGGTTTGGAGGAGTGTCGCTATCCTTCTCCTCGGTGGGACCCCTCTGTCCCACCCCCCGTGGTGCGAGCCTGCTCGTCTCAAGGCACAGGCGGCGGAGGGGGTCCTGGAGTGGATACAACACGGACTCAAAGTATCTAGACACAGGAGGCTCAAACTTGCTGGAATAATCCTGGGTTTATTGTCTGTGTTCCATCCGGGGCAAGAGAGAGACCGAAATGCTCAGGGTCTTATCTCTTATACCAGGGGGCAGGGGTGATTAGGGGATGCAGGGAGGTCACAGCCAATGGGAAGGGGGAAGGGAAAGATTCTCAGGTAGGAACTAACATTATACAACCCAGAGGTGAGTTTTACCCTTGGGAGGTACCAAGATTTTTAGATGCACTACAACAGAGGAGTCTTGCCTATGTGTATAAATACCTGGAGGGGAAGAAAAGAAGACAGACCTAAATTCTCGGTGGTGCCTGGAAAAATGTTAAGAGGCAATGGGCAATACAGATATAGCTACATTAAAACAAACAAACAAAAAATAAATTACCAAATCAAACATTGGAACAAGTTGCTTGGAGAAGTCTCTGGGGATGTTCAATGTATGTACCCAACTACATAAAGTAACAGATATCCTGGACTGAGTGTATTGATAACAGAAAAAGGACATGTCTTGTTATTTAGGAAAAAACACTTTACCTAAAAAGTGCAGAATTTTTAGGTGAGAGGGTTTCTATATTTGATATGTCAGCCTAGTTTTCACAGGTCTTACAAAAATAACAATACACATTTCTGTTCAACCTGTAGTCTTCTGGGTTATTCTGGAGATTTTTTTCTGGCTTCTATTCAATACTCAACGTAATTCACAGGTAAATACATTAAATTTTAAGTAGTATGAGGAAGACAAAGGTTTAGATGAGATTCTGGTGTGCAAAAAAATATTTTTTTTCAAAACCACAGAAAGCAACTCTTTCCATCCTAGAGCAAAACAGTCAGTAATTTAAATTTGACATTACTACGTAACCAAGACGAAAAAAAAGTTAATGGAATTTAGGACTAAGTATATATATGGATTTCAGTAAATTTGTGGTCATACTTAACATTTGCCTTAGTAAATAAAGTATGACATTTTTTTAGGCTAATAATTTATGTCAGGACTATGCCTAAGTGCTTATTCTAGCCACTTGGCCTGTTAATGACACTAGGAGTGTAGGCACATGGCCACACCAAAAGCTGTGAGATGCACATATTTATAATGAGGGGAAATGGAGGACATTAAAGATGCTGTTAGGTACAATGAGAGTACACATTTAACCAGATTTCCTCAGATGACTAACAAGAAAGGTATAGAGTGCAATCTTCTCACAATGATATGAATCTGTTAGTCACAAAATGTAATAAAAGTTAGTTGTTAACCCATTTAAAATAAAAATCAGCTGAAGCTAGGGTATAAAGGAATAACATGTGACTCACCATTTCTTTTGGCATGCCTATGTGAGATTAAAATGAACACAATTTATGGGTTATGATTGCTGAAAGAACCTTAACAAAGACACTTCACACAGGAATAAGCAGAGGTTTGTATCATCTTTAAATCTTTCAGTTGGAAATAGGATACACATCTGAGAGACATATGATATTTGTAGATATACTCCAGAATATTTACTAAGAGCGTGGTAAATATCCAGATAATCTCTTTAACAGCTGTACATATTAAAATGTCTTTTTTAAAAATTGATCAGTTTCAGGAAAATAATGTGAACTGACTGCCAAACACACTGCTAGTGATGAAACCTTGTAGAAAATAATTAAATGTATCAATAGACAGTCACAGTGTTTTTTCTGCTTGCTTGGGAATTCTCAGTATTATGCAGGGTTTTTTTTTAAAGCAAATAAGAGCTTCTTGCTAAGGAATGAAGGACAGAGATCATCCTCTAAGTGTTGAAGAACAAAAAATGTAAAAAAAAGATGTACAAAGGTGTAAAATTACTTTAAAGGTGTAAAATTTAAAAGTCTGAGAGGGGAACGTGCTTATGCTAGACACTCAAACATTGACTAAATAAAGAGAAGAGCCTGTGTTTGAAATCTGTGAAGAATTAACTTGTCATGAAGTAAACAATAAACACTATTTTATCAGAGATAGATCTCTGAAGGAAATACACTTTTATAAATGTATAGATCTAAATACCACAGTGTGAATATTAAACTAAATCAAGAAGCATACCTGAAGAGTTATTGGTAGTTAACTGTCAAGAAGAGAGCACTTTACACATGTATTACGTAAAATTGGGAATATCTGTGTAATGAAATCAAAGGTGTATGTAATACATTTATAGATTGCACTAGGGTGAAAAGGGTTGCTAACAACTTTTAAGATAATTTTAAAGTTTAAAAAGACCTTGAAAAACTGCTCATTGAAAATATGCTTATTTTCAAAAAAAGCAAATGCGAGACATTATAGACAGATAGTGGTAAAAAACAGAAAATAAAAAATCATCTATATGGCCTGGGGAACAATGGGTAGTCAAAATATTCACCAGGAAGAATCAGAGCTTTTTTGTAAATAATAATTAATCTTGAAAAAGCAATTTTTCCATTTGTAAAAACATCTAGACTATATGAAATAGTCTTCTTTTGTTTCCTGTTCTGCCATGTTAATTCATCTTTCCAGAAGAATTCTGGAAATACTTTTCTAATTCCAGAAGAAATTAACTGCTTATATAAAGTCCAGAAAACATGGATTTAAAATAGCAGACATGTAGAAAATATGGTCTATAAGGAAATATATAATGAATAGAAACGTATGTTTAGAGAGGAGGAAATCAAAGGGCCACACAGCAAAAATTTTCCAAAATATTAACAATTTGTATGGAGGGAAAAGAAACACTGTTCTCCAGGTAAATAGGATGAAAGGTCACAGGCTTGTACTATAGGCAGGGTACATTTAGCATGGTAAACACCATGAGAAATTAGGAGGTTACAGAAACCTTATAGACAGTTTGGACAAGACTGTACCAGAAATTACAAGGGCAGCTGTCTCACTCTTGAGAACTGAGCTGCCTGGGTGATTTCACAAGGTACCCCCAGCCCTATGATAAGGCATGGAAAAGAAAACGAAAAAGAAGAAATCATTAGTGACTGATTATTACTTTAACTTTCATGTGTCAACTTCACTAGAAGATTCTGTAGTTTATGATGACATCAAACTTTTCTTAATCATGATTTATCTAATATCAGTTTTCATTAAGCTGTTTTCAGTGACATGTTAGTTAAGTAATGTTACTTTCCACAACCCATGGAAACCATAAACCAATGACTCAGTTGAGAATGGCCTGTATAAGGATACAAACTCAGATTTCAGCCTATAATTAGTATCATGAAGATCCAGGAACACATTGATGAAACATGGGTCACCATCTGCTGAGGCTTCGGTGAAAAAGGGAAGAGAGGAAACTGTGCTTGCCCAATTAGAAACTGACATCAGGTACTTGCCACTAAATACTGCAGTAATTAAAGCCATATTATGGTGAGTTCACAGAAACTGATATTCACACTGGTATTGATAAAGTTTTTAAATATACTGTGCTATCATAAAAGTATTTCTATAATCCTGGGAGAAAATTATTTCCGTTTGATTCAAATCATAATCCCTTTTTCATTCTTACATATTAGACAAGGTCATTGTTTGTCCAGAGGCAGCTGATGAGGATGATGAGGATGTCATATAAAAGAGAAGAATTCTGATGTAAATAATTGAAAACTAAAATATAATTGCAAAACTATACAGAACAAACACCTTATAGGTAGCCTCTGATATGTAAGCATGCCCATCTCTTTATTACTGAAGTATGCTACAACTAAAATATATTATGAAAATTGAAAATATCCCCAACAACATCAGTATCTAAAACTCTTTTTTGCCATAGTCTTCCAAGAATGTAAAAACTGATAGCTAAAAAGCAGCATGTCAACCTGTACTGTTTAGATATAGTACAGCTACTGTGGTTAAATCACAAAAAATCTCCAGGTGGACACCACCTCAGCACATTGACACTTCCCCATACCCAGTCTATCCAGATTCCCCAAGCCCACTGAACTCACTCACATACTTTTCTCCAGAAAACTTCAAGTTCTTGTTTTTTAAGGAAACTTCCTTGTCTGACCATCTGGAACCTCTCTGGCTGTGATACTCATGCTACTTGAGCTGGGACCAAGGACCTCCTGCAGCTACAACCCCCATATTCCCATAGTCAGACCAGACTTCCTTACTGGCTCAGCCCTAAGTTTCCCAGAGTAAGACATCTCAATCCATAAAAGAATTTCATCTTGGTGCAATAACAGAATAACAGCTCGAGCTGGTGCCTTCCAGAAGGGATCTTAAACAAAGGAACCCCTGGGGGTTTATGTCCCTGCAGTCCAAGCATGGAAGAGTCTGGGGGGTCATTGGCTCCTGCCATGTCTCTGAATGCCAGCCACAACCTGACTGTTGCCGCAGGTCCTTCAGCCTTTTGCTGTGCAAAGGTACGAGGCCTCTTGCCTTGGGCTCCCACCATTTCCTCTACCCACAGCTCAGTTTTCAGCGGCACAGTGAGCTACCTGCACTAAATATATTCCTCAGCATTGTGAACAAGCTTTCTCAACACTGCCCTACAGCACAGGAGGATATAGTTATCCTACAGCATTGGTTGGATATGAAGTTGACTTTGATTAAACTATATCCTGAAGTAAATGAAAATGCTTTGGGTTGCAAACAGTCCTTTTATGTGTTTAGGTTTTTAGGCAGGTGTATGTATAATGCCTAATGAAATGTCATCCAAATCTATGCTCTTTAACATTTAATAAAAGTGTTAAATGCCACCTTTACTTGTCAGAAGACTTCACCAGAATGTATTAAAGCAGAAGATCGATTCATAATGTTTCTGTCCACATTATCCACTGATGTTACTAGAATTTCAGTCATTATTCAGTCAAAACAGATTTACAATAATTGTTGAGGAAAAGTGTTTATTTTGATAGACTTTCAATAGCAATAAATAAATTCCAGGTCAGATAGATCAGATCCTAACTGAATAATGTATATGGACATATAGATTTTTAATTGCTGTATTGTTCTAATGTTATTGTTTTTTACCAAATAAAATTTGGTATAATATAATTTCAATAATTAGAAATGTAGCATGGATATTTTTACATTATTTGATTATATACTGATAGCACACCAGTCAAAAGTGGCAAAATACAGTGAGAGATATGGTCTCAATTTTAAAACACTGTTAAAAACACCAAAAAAAACATGATTACACTGCTGCATTTGTACTACAGGAGCATTTTCTAAACAGTACTATCATTCTCAGTAGAATTTTATGTTCAAAACAAAGAATAAAGAAAATTACGGAGAAAAAGAAAGCGGCAAATTGGAAATAGAACCAGACGCTCTGTTTTACAGGCGGTTGATGATCACTTTTCTATTTTATGTGTCAGGTTTAAATTTCCCTGTGGCAGCAATTTAAATCTTTTCTTCTTTCCTGAGGCTGCTTAAAAATTTAATTTAGCTCAGGCATGGTGTCTACATTTTATAATAGGAATATAGAAAACTCTTGTAATTTGGGGGATGACCCTTTTAACAGATTAGAGAAATTTAAACATAATTAATCAGCTTTATTCATAGAGTTACATGGGCTTTCCACAATTTACTCATGTAAATTTCTTTGCTTGAGTTACAGTAGACTACATTATAGAAGGGTATTTGAAGGCAGATATTCACAAGTCACACATTCTTGTAGTGCATATACAGTGAAGGAGTCATTTGCATGCACATCCACACACACATAGATACACATCCATAAATCCAATAAATCTACATCTCTTCAGAAGTTTCACCAGTTATTTTCAACTCACGTTAACTCCTTCACACTCAAATTCCTGTATTATTTTTTCAGTATTTTTAGTTAAGGTCAGAATTTTCCACATGGTATAATCCTTTCATCCCTCTCCCCAAGGTTAGAATATGAAAATAGTTCTAAGATTAGATATAAAGACCACAGTTTTATATAGAACACAGTTTTATAAAGTGCCAGTAGTATTGTAAAAGTACTGTTTATATAGAACACAGTTTTATAAAGAACACAGTTAGTGTTGCTGAGTGTTAAAATAAATTACCAAATTTTAAAACAGTAAAATCACTACAAAACCCATAATTACATGATTTGTTCGTTTTTTGTATGTTGTAGCTGAAAAAAATTCTAAATGGTTTTAAAGGTTTTTATAAATGGTAGAGCTCAACACAGCAGAATTAAAGACTGCATTTCTCACAACTCATATCTTATCATCAGGTGAATTTGGAAAGGGTAAGAGGTGCCTCTTGGTCCCTTTCTGGCATATATGCAAATCTCTGGATGATTTTTTAATTTCTTGGGAATTCGAGGAATTCCCAGTTCACTGGAAGCTGGCTAACATTGTCACCGTATTCAAAAAGGACAAGAAGGAAGATCTTGAGAACCACAGGCCTGTCAGTTTCACTTCAATGACTGTTAAGATTGTGGAGATTAATCAGGGAGGTGTTGAGAAACACCTGGAAGACAACACCACCAGAGATTCATGAGAGGAAAGTCCTGCTTATCAAATCTGATTTCCTTTTATGATAAGGTAACCCACCTAGCAGATAGAACAAAGTCAGCTGGTGTAAAGTTTTTGGATTTCAATCAAACTTTTGATACTATCTCTCTTAGTATCCTTATGGATAAAATGTCTTGGTGAGGGTGGCTGTGACAATCCTTAACACTTTAGGGTCCCCTGACACCAGGCACAAATAAAAGGAGTGGGTTCAGAGGAGGGCCCGAAAACAAAAGAACTTTAATAGGAAAATAAAGTAGGGATGATGGCCACAAGCTGTGTGCAGTATAGGGACAAGCTCCAAAGACCAGACTAGGGGCTGACACAGCAATATATAGGCTGGGTCTGAGGGTGAAGTCTGACGGCATGGGTCCAGTCACAAACTGGGGGTAGAAATATGCAAAATACTGCAATCAGGGGAGAGAACTGGGAACATTCTAGAAGCATAACCTTATACGGAGTGACTTGATAAACATATTAGCTGCCATAAATCCTTAAACAAGTGCTTCCCAAGACTTGAACTTAAAGCCTGGTGCTTCAGGGGTGAAGTTTTTCTGGCCCTGCGTCTCAGCAGGGCTGAGTCCCACAATAAAATATCCAGCACACAGCGGGATAAACAGACAATGGGGTGGGTGAGCAACCAGCTCATGGGTCAGGAACAGAGGATGACAGTGAATGGGATGACATCAGACTGGTGACCTCCCAGGGCTCTGTCCTCAGCCCTGTGATTTTCAACATCTCCATAAAGGACATAGATACAGAACTGGAAGGGACACTAAGCAAATCCACAAAATTGTGAGGAATTGTTTACTTCCTCAGAGGCAGGGAGGCCTTAGCGGATCAGAACACTGAGCAGTCACCAACCAAGCTGAAATAATAACCACCAACAAGGAAAAGTGCCAGATTCTGCACCTGGGATGGGGCAACCCTGCACGTATGGACAGTCTGGGGAATGAGATGCTGGAAAGCAGCTCCATGGAAAGGGACCTGGGGGTCCTGGTCAGTGGCAAGTTGAACATGAGCCAGCAGTGCCCTGGCAGCCAGGAGTGCCAAACGTGTCCTGGGGGGCATCAGGGCCAGCATCTCCAGCTGGGCAAGGGAGGGGATTGTCCTGCTCTGCTCTGCTCTGCTCTGGGGCAGCCTCAGCTTGAATGTGAGGGGCAGCTTTGGGTGCCACAGTATAAGAAAGACATTGAGCTATTAGAGAGTGTCCAAAGGTGGGCCATGAGGATGGTGAAGGGCCTTGAGTGGAAAGTGTATGAGGCTGAGGTCACTTGTCTGTTCAGCCTGGAGGAGACCAAAGGCAGACCTCACTGCAGTCTGGAACTTCCTTGAGAGGGCAAGAGGAGGAGAAGACGCTGCTCTCTGTATTAACCAGAACCTGAGGGAATGGTCTGAAGTTGTACTGGGGAAGGTTTAGGTTGGATATCAGGAAAAGATCACTTTTGCCCAGTGGCCTGGCACTGGAACGGGGTCCCCAGGGAAGTGGTCACACCACCAAGCCTGACAGCTCAATAAGTATTTGGACAACACTCTTGGGCATACAGTGTAATTATTTGGGTTGTCTTTGTGCAGAGGAATTGGAGTCCATGCTTCTTTTGCTTCCCTTCCAATTCAGAATATTCTGTGATCCTGGAATGTAATGTACACAGATGAATTATGCCTAACCCTTAATTTTGAGATTATGAGATTCTAAAATTTTCAGGAGAAATTGTCTCATCCTGGATAGAAAATTTTTGGGGGATACACTTTTAAGAACTTCTATTATATGTATTATTTATTTGCAGTTTTACGAGATGACTTCAATAATTTGAAACAGAAGAAAATCTGTCCATGATATTTATTAATTTAGAGTTCATCTCAACATTCAACATATATACTTTTCCTCTTGGTATTTGAATTGGACCCATTTTTGCAAAACCAAGCAGCTACTGGTTGTCTTTAATTAAAGATTTAAGAGTTCTAGACATTTCAGGGTTCATAGGTTTCAGAGTCTTGTAATATAGTTGCTTTGATTGGAATGTTCATCATATTAAGAGTCAAGACTGGTGTCTGAACACTTCAGGTCATGACCAAGAAGAGATTTATAATGGTAGTGAATGCTATCATAATGGCTGAATTTCGATGCATGCCGTGAAGATACGTGCATAAGGGCAAAAAAAAAAAAGGTCTTAGAAACCTTAGAAAAAATCAAAACCAGATTGCAATTTACAAATCCTCATTATTGATAAAATTATTAAATACAAGCATTTTTGTAGAAAATATAAACCAGGTAAATATCTTAATGTTTTAGAGATTGAAGAATGGTTCTTATTTGCACCAAGGTGAATTCCTGATGTTTTAGCAATGCAAAATGACCTTTCAAGGTGAAAACAGATACATCTAAACACACCTCTTGTGAAAATAACTAGTAATTAGTAAGGTGTTGAATTGTATTGGTGTATACAAAGATAAAGCCTGAAGCATTTTTGAGTCCAGGTTTACACTACCTGACACTGAAAGAAAGTTTTAATGAAGCCGTGGGATGTTTCAATTAGGATATCTATGAGACCCTAGTTAAAGTATGAAAACCTTATTGCTAAAAAATGAAAACATACTGTAAGGAGTTCTTGGAACTGTAGAACAAATTGAGGTACTGAAAACATTTCAACTGGACAAGTTCCTTCCTGGTACAGAAAGTAATATATTCTACATCATAACCTCAATGCAGCCACACTGACAACTTGATGGTATATTGCACAGATATCCACAAGATGTGCAAGTCTAACAGCATTTAATTCAGCCATGCCAGGGAAGTTCCTGCCTGTGAAAGAACAGACTTTGTGAAGAGCATTGCCAAATCAGGCTCTGTATTGTTCACACTTTGCAGTGTCTGAGAATCTTACAAGATCTTTTGCCAGCAGCTCTCCATGAACACTGAGTTTCCTTGAAAGCTCATTTGGCACCTAAGTTACATCTTCCTCTTCTTCGGTCTCAGTTTTGTCACCCCATTAGCTGTAGTGGTCATTGATTTTTTTCTGTTATAAACTGTAGCACAGTTTGGGGATTATTGTGGTGTAATTCAGCTCAAAAAATGAACAGATTGAAGACAGAATCCCACACATATGTTGCATAGCAGAGTCTTCTGACTCAGCACAGCAGGAGTTAGCTGATAAAATATAGAAATGACAATTTTCTTACATTGTCTAGATAGCCAAGACAGGATAAAATGAAGCTATAGTTCCATAATCCTCCAAATTTCCTGTGCAATAAATTCATACTTATGTCCTGAACTGCAGTTCAAGTTTGAGAGCCGTTCTTTTACCAAAACTGGTGCAGTTTCTAGCAATCTAGTGAAAGCAGCCTAAAAGCCTTTTGCCAGAAGCGGACTCGTCAAATTGTTTTCAAACAGACCAGGAGTCTTCATATTCTGTAATTTCTCTAGGTACTTTAAAAAGTACTTTAAAAAGTAAATTTTGTCCCAAAAATTTATAAATGCACTCACATAGAAGACATTTAAAAATCCAATCTAATTAAATATAATCATACCATAAGAATTATCAGATTTCCAATTCCAGAGGTTAAATGTGCTGTTTCTTCTTCTGTTCACCTTTTCTTATCACGTATAGGTTCACCATTCCCTTTCTGTTGGATTGGATGGAGACTGACCTGGTTCTGAGAGGAAAGTCAAACTTTACAGAATCTATTTAGACACATCTGCATTGCAACAACTAATCCATTAGTTTCTTGGGGTGCAATATAAACACTTTGGGAGAGCAAAATTACTTTAGATTTGGTATTATTCACAAAAGTAAGCTCAGATTAAAAGTGAAACAAAATCCATTAATAATTGTGATTTGTTTTAGTGCACTGATAATTTTCTACAGCATAATAATTTTGTGATTTACTTTGAAATCAGAAAATCTATATTCCCTATCAAAAAAATTTCTAAACTCTGCTCTGTGTTGAAATTCATTGTTCAATTAATTTTGAAAAGGTAAGTGAAAACAAGAAAATACAAAGCAATGCAGAAAAAAGATAAAATTTGCTAGAACATAGTTTTAAAATCTGTTCAGACTCCAGGGAATTCATGCTGTGTAGACATCCAAATGACCTTATCCAGCAGATCTGAAGATAAAATGAAGCACAGCTGATGACTGCCACCACCATGCTTTCAGCAGCACAAATTCCTATAAGACCTTCCAGTGAGAAGGTTTTGATATAGCAGCAATCATGAAACATGCATAGGAACAAAGCTATTGACAATAGATTTTTTCCTTGGACAAAATCTAACCTTTAACGCTGGAATAATGATCAGTAAATTAAAGTAAATGTAAAAATATTTTCCACCAAAGGGATATTTTTCAAACTCATTTCTACAAACATCCAGCTGAAACCTGGCTATTACTTATGAGTGAAAACTAAATACTTGGCTCACTTTGGAGAGCAGGTTTCAGTGAAAAAGCAATTTCATTTTTATACTGATCACAAAACTAGGTAAATACAAACCAGGTGTCAGCCAAACCTTTGCTCTTCTGCACTCCAGCATCACTAGTTATACATTCTCATATTTGTAAAATAACTTCTGAGCCAATTTTGACCTAGAAGTGTCTGAAAAATTACTAGGTTTGTGTATTTAACATTTCATATTACAACTTAATTATTGTCAGATCATTGTTGATGGTTGGAATATGATCATTATCAGCTTTATTATTGACAATATTAGAATGTGTGAAAAGAAACTGAATCACACCTTTACCTCTCTACTCTGCACTGCTGGTGCCTCACCTTGAACATTGTGTTCAGTTCTAGGCAACACAATATAAGATACAAAACTATTAGAGAATGTCCAAAGAAGGGCAATATGGTGAAAGCTCTTGAGGGGAATCTGTGCAAGGAGCCTTTGCTTTTCCTGGTAATTCAGATCTGTTCCTCCTTGTTAACCCTCTGTGATGCTCAGTAGACATTAAGGAAATGGACAGGTGGCTAGCAAGTTATCTCACAGGAATAACTTGAAGAGCTAGAGAGAAATTACATTATATTATTATTTATTTAGGAGGAAGTTGAGATTTTATTGGAGAAATGTATACTTTGTGGTGTGAATATTAAAGCATTCAAAGTTACCTTTTACTGGTTTTGCTAATAGACAAAGACACATCTATGTTTAACATTTAAATGAACAATTATATTATGTGCATTTTCCTTACATGTGAAAAACCACCACAAGTTATTGTGTGAAGAACTTTCTTTTAAAGCTTAGACATATCTTAATAGAATAATAATAATAATCTATTAGTATATTTTAATATGTTATATTAATATATTCTAATATATATATTAATATATACTTTATATATAAAGTAGACCTCCTCCATGGGAGTATTTCCGTTATGTCATAGTGATTTCATGATATTTGGAATCAAAACCATATTAAAAAAAAAGCCAAAATAAAGTAGAAAACGAATGACAACATAAAGGCCTATTGAATGACAACATATTGGCCTATTGAAACTTCATGAATATGACAAAATACTTAGCAATTATACTGAGACAGGATAGAATGTTCTAGATCTTTGTTTTTGTTGTGTCATGAAAAATAAGATAGATGACATCCTCTCTTCTTTTCCAGACTTCTGTGAAACTCCACACAAACATACTATTAATAAATCAGGTGATGTCAGATGCATAAATATTCCATTAGGTGACACTGTCCCTTCTATAGACAACACAAAGCTATTTCCCAGCAAGAAAATTTTTCTCTAGACCATTTTCCAAATACTCAAACTATGGGGCTTCCATCACTTCTCTCAAGAGACTATTCCTCAAATCTAATACATCTCACTATTAGATACATTTTCCTGGTAATAAGACTAAATTTTCCTTTGCTCAATTTCATCCCTGAAAAATGCATCCCTTGGTTGCAGTATGAAACACTTGCTGGTTCAAAGCGAACCATGTGTCTTTTTGCTTCCACATAGCATAACCCAGAGTGCTCTGGTTTTATTCACTTTATTTTTAAGGATTTTATGTGCTATAAAACTCACTATTTTAGTACATAAAACACAGGGTTTTTTCCATTCTCATTCTTTTACATGAGGGAGTTCCACTTCTCCATTTTCCAGACTCTAGAAAACTGTTCCTTTATGCATTGTTAATAGCATGGGTTCTGTCCGCCTGGATTTTCAAAAGCAGTTCACCATACACAGAAGAGTTTAAAAAAACTTCCATTCTCTGTGAGTGAGTGAGTAGTTTGACTTCTTTAAACACATAATTTCATGGCCTACTTTCTTATACCAAATGGACTCAGACATATCTAGTACATACAGGTGCATTCAAGAGGAGCTTCTTCATTTAAATTTTAAATATTTAAATACTACATTTACCTGTGTAAATTCATTTCCTTGACAAAAAAATAAAAATGAGGAAAAAAGTAGAAAAAATTACAGATATTATTTCTTAAAGTTGAGCAAAATTCTACATCTCAATTTTCTTATTTTCATTTTACTACTGCATCATTGTATTATTACCCCTGTAGTGCCACAAATACCATGATTATGTTCCTGAGAATATCAGCAGTGTTGCACTACATCAGCCCAGTGGTCAGCATGCAAGCACAAAAAACTAGAAAGATTTTTCCTGTTTTGAGGCTGTTTCTGAACAGCAGAGTACTCACAGCTGATGTTTCATTGGGTATTTGCTACAGTCCATGACTATACATGTACAAACCTATCCATCTCCAAACACTAATATAGATGCTCCTTGCCTCATTGTTTAATATTATTGAAGGTGTAGCATCTTTGTACCCTCAAATATCTAGAAACATGGAAAGATTGGTGAGAGGTAGATTTCATAAAAAATTACAGGTCGTGACTTTGGCTTGATAGAAAGTCAAATCCAGTGTTCGTTGCTGAGAAATTCAGCATGAAAGAGTGAAAAATGAAATGCCATATGGGTGTCAAACCCCAGAAGCTGTTAAAACTGTATAGGTATCAGCAAGGCACATAGGTTCAGGTACTGGAGCAGCATTTGCCTAAGAGAACAGTTTCCTGCTTTGACTCAAGTTTTCTTTAAAATCAGGGTCAAGTGAACTTGTTTTACTAAAACGAGAACTGACCTGAACCTTCACCAGACATGAACTACTATGTAAATATTTCAGAGGAGCATGAAAAATGTAAAATTCTGCAGAAATGCTTAAGCATGTATTGCTTGATTCTGCCATCATTGCTCACATCAAATAGTCTCTTACTCTTTGAGTAGTCCCACAAAACATATGTATTTATCCAGGGAATAAAATAGCTGCACAATATAATGGTACAGAACAGCACTATTTTTGCCTACTCCTTTCTTTAGCAGTTAGTGAGGAAGATGTCTCACATACCAGACCTGACAGTAATGCACAATAAAATGCCTAGAGAGAGGTAGATACCACTATGTTTAAAGCATTTCTGAACTAGACCCTTTTCTAATCTCTGCTTTAAGTACAGTACTTAGTAACAATCTGAATGCATTTTTTCTATGTTAAAATCTTCTTTTGACACTGCATCTGTCATACAGCCAGCATGTCTGACCCAGATGTATGGAGGGAGCCCAGCAGATTATTATCCAAACAAATTCTGGAATCTAATATTTGGGTCTTTTAATTTAATTGGTATGCAAATCAAAAAACAAGACAGCATTTGTGTTTGATACAGTAGTCACTTCTAATTCTGGTAACATTCATTATCATGCTTACAGATTTTTTTTTCTTACACCCAACATCTGCCAATATTACCTAAACTGCAGGAAGTTGACAAACCTGTGCAAACTTCTTCTCAGTCTCCCTCTTGCTTTTTGTTATCTGTTCCATGCACACTAATTTTGTGCATCTGAGGCCTCTGCTCGCCAGAATTATGCCTGCTTCCTAACACATCTGCCTCCAGAGCTTTGGATTTGAAATTGAATAGACACAGAGCCAATTTATCATAGGATGACATGTGTCATGTTCATGGTATAACCAGAGGGACCTACTGTATGCACTGTATTTATCCTTTTGTTGTCAACATGGACAAAGGCAATACCAGCAATAGACAGATATTAAATTTTTAAAATACAATACATATACTTAACTGCTGTTGTGTTAGAATTGGAATTTTTAAATGTAGTACTAGCTCATTTTGTTTAAAACCAGATTTCCTTTGTCAGATAATCATCTTTCATTCAGGCATGCAGCATATTAAAATATGTGAGTACCAAATACCAATGTATTAGCAGTAAGTCTTCAAAAAAGAATTACATGCATACAAACCATGCACTTTCTGCAAGAAATCATAATCAGATTTAATGACAGCTAACACATACATACTACTAATAATACATACTAATGTTGTTTTTAGCTACATATAACTAATGATACATAATATGTTTGCAAAATAGATGCATAAATATGTGTATGTATATCTGTATCTATATGTGTGAGCTTGTGTGTGTTTGCATGCATAAATATGTATATATAACATATAGTTTGTTACAGATTAAGATGCAGACAAAATTAGTAGCCTAACTGGCAATGAGAAAAAAAAAAAAAAAAAAAAAAAAATCTGAAAATATTGACAGGAGAATGCTGCTAGAAAAGTATTCCCAGAGAGTAAAAACACAAAGGTTGATGAAATTTGCTTTTCATCTCCTGACTCTGAACAACCCCAGGGACAGAAATATCCCAAGAACCTTTCAGCTGATTTCAGGTATGTTCTCTGATACCTTATTCCCCTGCTGGTTTTGGGTTTTGTTTTGTTGTTTTTTTTCCTTAAGAAAGTCACAAAGCAGGGATGACTCTACTCTTTTATTGCAATGATAATCTTGCACATATCTTTATTTTAAATAGTATTATTCCTACAAAATCCTCTTAGTTAAATCTTCTGGTTGATCTACAATAATAACAAGGCGAGTTTGGTGAACTTGTAGCAGAGAGCTATTCAAGGGACAGCAGTTCAGTGCTTTCCTTCAGGAGCAGGTAGAGATCAAGTAGAGACTAAGACTCAACAACCTGAAAAAAGGGGGACAAGACCCATTTCTACTGATATATTTCTCATTCAGGAAAAACTGAACTTTTTACTTTTATTCAAACATACTTCATATTATAGCATGCATATAAGCTCATTATTCTAGAATTCTAGAATTTGTAGCTGATTAGAAATCATCAAGGTTATAATCTATTACTTCTCATTGGGTGAAGGAATTATTTAAACAGGGAATTGGCACATACTATGCACTGAATAATGTCCAGAAAAACTGTATTTCACACTACAGAATTTTTTGTATGCAACTATTTGAAAATCACTGAAAAATTGCCTTTTAATATTTTCATAGAGTGCCAATGATTGCATAATAAAAAAAAAAATCTGAATTTTCATTTACATATATTATATGATTTGCACTATTACAGTATTAGTACAGATAAAAGAGAAGTGAAAAAGGAGGGAACCTTGCTCCATACACATGCACTACTGAGAAATAATCTAGTACCACTCTTTTCCAATTCAGCAGGCTGTGGGCTTCCCATTTTTTTTAATTGCCAGTATGAGAAACATCTAGTTTTGCTCATGAGGGAGTAAAAATACTTAGTTGAAGTATTCAAAGTATGTTCAACTTAGTTGAAGTATTCAAAAGATCAAGGTACATTCAGATTGTCATTTATACAAAGTATGAAGGGCTTTGATCTTATTTGATATAATTTCATTCATCTGCTTCTGGTAATATAAAACCATATTAGAAAAAAGAAAATGTGGAGGGGTGAGAGAAAGAATGAATGAAATAATTGTTGAAAACAGAAAAAAATTAACATGAAATAAACTAAATAATCTCCATTCTTTCTAAAATTCCTCTACTGTAGAAATAAAAATAAAGTTCAACACTACATTATTGCAGTAAGTTAGCATAAAGGATAACCAGAACTAGGCATATTATGCATTTTGTTTTCTTTTATTTTTAAACAATTGGAGGGAGAAAAAGCTTGGATTTAGCAAAGAATTTGCAACTGAACATTTTCTGACAGTACTGCCTCTGCCCATCTGTGCAAAGATTTTTAGTAACGCAAACATAGCAGTGATGAAGAGCATAACATGAAATATCATATATTTGGCTCATTCAAGATACCAGCCAGGGAGCATGGCTCAAAAAGCATAGAATGACTGTGCAAGTTCTTCAGCATAAATATTCCAGTGGATAGCTAATAATTGTCAAAATAATCTGAGATCAATTCTCATAACTTCATACTTAAAATTTTAAAGGAAAGTTCCATTTTCATTATAGTCAGGAACAATAGAAAATGAAGTTGGGGAAGCTTTTCCTATTCACTCCATACAATCTTTCTCCTTAATCTTTTCCTACCTACACAAGTGTACTTCTCATATATAAGAAATAGCTTGGAATAGCTTTGTGTTGTTTATATTTTATTCACAAGAAAATACTTATTTTATAGTATTAGTCACTAGAGCAATGAGAATGAGATAGAAAAGGAAAACATTATTAGGCAGAAATAGGCCAAAATATCTACAAAATAGAATGTCTTTATCTGTCTTGTAAAAGCAATATAATTTGGTTCTATTTTACAGTGAATACAAAAAACCAGAAAAACATGATGGGGGTGAATTTTATGTGAATGGTTTGTAGCTCTAATTATTCAAAACTCCTTGTGTGTGCTACAGCTACCTCTTTAGGACTTTGATCAAGGATATATTCTGACCAGAGTCTCATAAATTACTAAAGTACAAGTTTATTCTGGTTCTGCTGTTCTCACCTATATATTTGAAAAAATAAAAAAAAAAAAGGAGAGCACATAATAGTTCTACTTCAGTAGCAAACACCTATAGACAACAGCACATTTGTTTCACTGCTCATGGATAACAGGAAATCTATTTTCCATTATAGAAGTTATACAGTATTAAACAGTAGGTTTTTTCTTTTCAAGCAGATATAATAGACCAGGTGTAAAAGGCATGTGAGGACCAAATGTGGTTTAAATTTTTGGGCTATTCCAAAGCTGCTGATAGGAGCACCAGGGAAAGAAACTAGAGTTTGCATAGCCCTCCAGCCTGGGCAGTAGTTATATCTGTGGGCCTAAATGGGAATGGCATTAAAGTGTAATTTAAGCACAGTAGAAGACAAAACACAAGAAGGGGAAAAAAATATATGTGTAAAAACTTCTATGTGTAAAAACTACTTCTCATTAGAACTTTCTTTTTAATTTTTTGTCAAAAATCAGAAACTCTATTATTATCTGCTATCTCAGATAATTTATGTGCTCTCTACAGATTTGAAAATGTCATGTTTACTAAAGAATTTTTTTCTTTATAAAATAAAGAAAATGTGTGACAAAAAGCAGGAATAAAACACGGTAGAATCATAAAGTGGGAAAGGGTCCAGCTTGCCCCTAAGTATAACCAAATTGCTGCTGAATCAGAGTTAGATGGCAGTTCTCACTGTATAGGAAAGCTGTATGGTCATTATTCAGACTGATGAAGAAATACTGCTTACAGATTTTTAAGGGTTTTTCTCTTTCTCGAATTATTTTCTATAACAGACAAATCAGGCTAAAATTATTTTATTGAGATACACAAAAATAATAAGGTATTAAATCAGATTGATTTAAGCAACCGACCTCACTATTAACACTAGAAAAAATTCTCAATCCCACACATCCATCTCTGCACAGTAGGTATTTAATTATGTCCAGTGCTGAGAGCAATTCAGAGTAACCTTGTTTGAAATTTTCTTAGGATTCATTTTTGATATCTGTACACTTCATCATACAGTGAGTGAAGAAACCCATCAGACACAATCTTAATCCACAAGGACATTGATACTTCCACTTCCAATAAAAGCCAGGGATCCCATTATTTGCAGAAAGTTGGCCTACATCCAAACACTGCAAACAGTCCAAAATCCAACAGTTAAATAAAAATTTCCTAGCTCTATGCTGTTCAACCTAATTTGTCTTCAAAGCAGCAAGAGAAATTTGAAACAGCTCATTGAATGTTTCTTCTAAGTACAGAAAATGAGGAGGAAACACTTATGTGCCATTTAAATAGACTGGTTCTTCCCTCCCTACCAGCCCGCTCAGTCCAGCTGTGAGTTCGAAACAGTGGAGAAAATGAAAGAAACCTCTTACCAGCTCTTGGATACGTGTCGACCTCCATCCACATAGGTGGTATGCAGGAGTGCAATACCTGTGTTTACAATGACTATACTTCTGAGGACAACGTGTCGCTGTTTCGAAGGAGAAGGGAAGGGAAGGTGCGGGAAGGGAAGGGAAGGTGAAGGAAGAAAAGGTGCGGGAAGGGAAGGGAGGGTGCGGGAAGGGAAGGGAAGGTGCGGGAAGGGAAGGGAAGGTGAAGGAAGGGAAGGTGCGGGAAGGGAAGGGAAGGGAAGGGAAGGGAAGGGAAGGGAAGGGAAGGGAAGGGAAGGGAAGGGAAGGGAAGGGAAGGGAAGGGAAGGGAAGGGAAGGGAAGGGAAGGGAAGGGAAGGGAAGGGAAGGGAAGGGAAGGGAAGGGAAGGGAAGGGAAGGGAAGGGAAGGGAAGGGAAGGGAAGGGAAGGGAAGGTGCGGGAAGGGAAGGGAAGGGAAGGTGCGGGAAGGGAAGGGAAGGGAAGGGAAGGGAAGGGAAGGGAAGGGAAGGGAAGGGAAGGGAAGGGAAGGGAAGGGAAGGGAAGGGAAGGTGCGGGAAGGGAAGGTGCGGGAAGGGAAGGGAAGGTGCGGGAAGGGAAGGGAAGGTGCGGGAAGGTGCGGGAAGGTGCGGGAAGGGAAGGGAAGGGAAGGGAAGGGAAGGGAAGGGAAGGGAAGGGAAGGGAAGGGAAGGGAAGGGAAGGGAAGGGAAGGGAAGGTGCGGGAAGGGAAGGGAAGGGAAGGGAAGGGAAGGGAAGGGAAGGGAAGGGAAGGGAAGGGAAGGGAAGGGAAGGGAAGGGAAGGGAAGGGAAGGGAAGGGAAGGGAAGGGAAGGGAAGGGAAGGGAAGGGAAGGGAAGGGAAGGGAAGGGAAGGGAAGGGAAGGGAAGGGAAGGGAAGGGAAGGGAAGGGAAGGGAAGATGCGGGAAGGGAAGGGAAGGGAAGGGAAGGGAAGGTGCGGGAAGGGAAGGGAAGGTGCGGGAAGGGAAGGGAAGGGAAGGGAAGGGAAGGGAAGGGAAGGGAAGGGAAGGGAAGGGAAGGGAAGGTGCGGGAAGGGAAGGTGCGGGAAGGGAAGGGAAGGTGCGGAAAGGAAGGGAAGGTGCGGGAAGGGAAGGTGCGGGAAGGGAAGGGAAGGTGCGGGAAGGGAAGGTGCGGGAAGGGAAGGGAAGGGAAGGTGCGGGAAGGGAAGGGAAGGTGCGGGAAGGGAAGGGAAGGGAAGGGAAGGGAAGGGAAGGGAAGGTGCGGGAAGGGAAGGTGCGGGAAGGGAAGGGAAGGTGCGGGAAGGTGCGGGAAGGGAAGGTGCGGGAAGGGAAGGGAAGGGAAGGGAAGGTGCGGGAAGGGAAGGGAAGGTGCGGGAAGGGAAGGGAAGGGAAGGGAAGGGAAGGGAAGGTGCGGGAAGGGAAGGGAAGGGAAGGGAAGGGAAGGGAAGGGAAGGTGCGGGAAGGGAAGGTGCGGGAAGGGAAGGGAAGGGAAGGGAAGGGAAGGGAAGGGAAGGTGCGGGAAGGGAAGGGAAGGGAAGGGAAGGTGCGGGAAGGGAAGGGAAGGTGCGGGAAGGGAAGGGAAGGGAAGGGAAGGGAAGGGAAGGGAAGGTGCGGGAAGGGAAGGTGCGGGAAGGGAAGGGAAGGTGCGGGAAGGGAAGGGAAGGTGCGGGAAGGGAAGGGAAGGGAAGGTGCGGGAAGGGAAGGGAAGGTGCGGGAAGGGAAGGGAAGGGAAGGGAAGGGAAGGGAAGGGAAGGGAAGGGAAGGGAAGGGAAGGTGCGGGAAGGGAAGGGAAGGTGCGGGAAGGGAAGGGAAGGGAAGGGAAGGGAAGGGAAGGGAAGGGAAGGGAAGGGAAGGGAAGGGAAGGGAAGGGAAGGGAAGGGAAGGGAAGGGAAGGGAAGGGAAGGGAAGGGAAGGGAAGGGAAGGGAAGGGAAGGGAAGGGAAGGGAAGGGAAGGGAAGGGAAGGGAAGGGAAGGGAAGGGAAGGGAAGGGAAGGGAAGGTGCGGGAAGGGAAGGGAAGGGAAGGGAAGGGAAGGGAAGGGAAGGGAAGGGAAGGGAAGGGAAGGGAAGGGAAGGGAAGGGAAGGTGCGGGAAGGGAAGGGAAGGGAAGGGAAGGGAAGGGAAGGGAAGGGAAGGGAAGGGAAGGGAAGGGAAGGGAAGGGAAGGGAAGGGAAGGGAAGGGAAGGGAAGGGAAGGGAAGGGAAGGGAAGGGAAGGGAAGGGAAGGGAAGGGAAGGGAAGGGAAGGGAAGGGAAGGGAAGGGAAGGGAAGGGAAGGGAAGGGAAGGGAAGGGAAGGTGCGGGAAGGGAAGGGAAGGGAAGGGAAGGGAAGGGAAGGGAAGGGAAGGGAAGGGAAGGGAAGGGAAGGGAAGGGAAGGGAAGGGAAGGGAAGGGAAGGGAAGGGAAGGGAAGGGAAGGGAAGGGAAGGGAAGGGAAGGGAAGGGAAGGGAAGGGAAGGGAAGGGAAGGGAAGGGAAGGGAAGGGAAGGGAAGGGAAGGGAAGGTGCGGGAAGGGAAGGGAAGGGAAGGGAAGGGAAGGGAAGGGAAGGGAAGGGAAGGGAAGGGAAGGGAAGGGAAGGGAAGGGAAGGGAAGGGAAGGGAAGGGAAGGGAAGGGAAGGGAAGGGAAGGGAAGGGAAGGGAAGGGAAGGGAAGGGAAGGGAAGGGAAGGGAAGGGAAGGGAAGGGAAGGGAAGGGAAGGTGCGGGAAGGGAAGGGAAGGGAAGGGAAGGGAAGGGAAGGGAAGGGAAGGGAAGGGAAGGGAAGGGAAGGGAAGGGAAGGGAAGGGAAGGGAAGGGAAGGGAAGGGAAGGGAAGGGAAGGGAAGGGAAGGGAAGGGAAGGGAAGGGAAGGGAAGGGAAGGGAAGGGAAGGGAAGGTGCGGGAAGGGAAGGTGCGGGAAGGGAAGGTGCGGGAAGGGAAGGGAAGGGAAGGGAAGGGAAGGGAAGGGAAGGGAAGGGAAGGGAAGGGAAGGGAAGGGAAGGGAAGGGAAGGGAAGGGAAGGGAAGGGAAGGGAAGGGAAGGGAAGGGAAGGGAAGGGAAGGGAAGGGAAGGGAAGGGAAGGGAAGGGAAGGGAAGGGAAGGGAAGGGAAGGTGCGGGAAGGGAAGGGAAGGTGCAGGAAGGGAAGGGAAGGGAAGGTGCGGGAAGGGAAGGGAAGGTGCGGGAAGGTGCGGGAAGGTGCGGGAAGGGAAGGGAAGGGAAGGGAAGGGAAGGGAAGGGAAGGTGCGGGAAGGGAAGGGAAGGGAAGGGAAGGGAAGGGAAGGGAAGGGAAGGGAAGGGAAGGGAAGGGAAGGGAAGGGAAGGGAAGGGAAGGGAAGGGAAGGGAAGGGAAGGGAAGGGAAGGGAAGGGAAGGGAAGGGAAGGGAAGGGAAGGGAAGGGAAGGTGCGGGAAGGGAAGGGAAGGTGCGGGAAGGGAAGGTGCGGGAAGGGAAGGGAAGGTGCGGGAAGGGAAGGGAAGGTGCGGGAAGGGAAGGTGCGGGAAGGGAAGGGAAGGTAAGGGAAGGGAAGGTGCGGGAAGGGAAGGGAAGGGAAGGTGCGGGAAGGGAAGGGAAGGTGCGGGAAGGGAAGGGAAGGTGCGGGAAGGGAAGGTGCGGGAAGGGAAGGTGCGGGAAGGGAAGGGAAGGTGCGGGAAGGGAAGGGAAGGGAAGGGAAGGGAAGGGAAGGGAAGGGAAGGGAAGGGAAGGGAAGGGAAGGGAAGGGAAGGGAAGGGAAGGGAAGGGAAGGGAAGGGAAGGGAAGGGAAGGGAAGGGAAGGGAAGGGAAGGGAAGGGAAGGGAAGGGAAGGGAAGGGAAGGGAAGGGAAGGGAAGGGAAGGGAAGGTGCGGGAAGGGAAGGTGCGGGAAGGGAAGGGAAGGGAAGGGAAGGGAAGGGAAGGGAAGGGAAGGGAAGGGAAGGGAAGGGAAGGGAAGGTGCGGGAAGGGAAGGGAAGGGAAGGTGCGGGAAGGGAAGGGAAGGTGCGGGAAGGGAAGGGAAGGTGCGGGAAGGGAAGGGAAGGGAAGGGAAGGGAAGGGAAGGGAAGGGAAGGGAAGGGAAGGGAAGGGAAGGGAAGGGAAGGGAAGGGAAGGGAAGGGAAGGGAAGGGAAGGGAAGGGAAGGGAAGGGAAGGGAAGGGAAGGGAAGGGAAGGGAAGGGAAGGGAAGGGAAGGGAAGGGAAGGGAAGGTGCGGGAAAGGAAGGGAAGGGAAGGGAAGGGAAGGGAAGGGAAGGGAAGGGAAGGGAAGGGAAGGGAAGGGAAGGGAAGGGAAGGGAAGGGAAGGGAAGGGAAGGGAAGGGAAGGAAGGGAAGGGAAGGGAAGGGAAGGGAAGGGAAGGGAAGGTGCGGGAAGGGAAGGGAAGGTGCGGGAAGGGAAGGTGCGGGAAGGGAAGGGAAGGTGCGGGAAGGGAAGGTGCGGGAAGGGAAGGTGCGGGAAGGGAAGGGAAGGGAAGGGAAGGGAAGGGAAGGGAAGGGAAGGGAAGGGAAGGGAAGGGAAGGGAAGGGAAGGGAAGGGAAGGGAAGGGAAGGGAAGGTGCGGGAAGGGAAGGTGCGGGAAGGGAAGGGAAGGGAAGGGAAGGGAAGGGAAGGGAAGGGAAGGGAAGGGAAGGGAAGGGAAGGGAAGGGAAGGGAAGGGAAGGGAAGGGAAGGGAAGGGAAGGGAAGGGAAGGGAAGGGAAGGAAGGGAAGGGAAGGGAAGGGAAGGGAAGGGAAGGGAAGGGAAGGGAAGGGAAGGGAAGGGAAGGGAAGGGAAGGTGCGGGAAGGGAAGGTGCGGGAAGGGAAGGTGCGGGAAGGGAAGGTGCGGGAAGGGACGGTGCGGGAAGGGAAGGGAAGGTGCGGGAAGGGAAGGGAAGGTGCGGGAAGGTGCGGGAAGGTGCGGGAAGGTGCGGGAAGGGAAGGGAAGGGAAGGGAAGGGAAGGGAAGGGAAGGGAAGGGAAGGGAAGGGAAGGGAAGGGAAGGGAAGGGAAGGGAAGGGAAGGGAAGGGAAGGGAAGGGAAGGGAAGGGAAGGTGCGGGAAGGGAAGGGAAGGTAAGGTGCGGGAAGGGAAGGGAAGGGAAGGGAAGGGAAGGGAAGGGAAGGGAAGGGAAGGGAAGGGAAGGGAAGGGAAGGGAAGGGAAGGGAAGGGAAGGGAAGGGAAGGGAAGGGAAGGGAAGGGAAGGGAAGGGAAGGGAAGGGAAGGGAAGGGAAGGGAAGGTGCGGGAAGGGAAGGGAAGGGAAGGGAAGGGAAGGGAAGGGAAGGGAAGGGAAGGGAAGGGAAGGGAAGGGAAGGGAAGGGAAGGGAAGGGAAGGGAAGGGAAGGGAAGGGAAGGGAAGGGAAGGGAAGGGAAGGGAAGGGAAGGGAAGGGAAGGGAAGGGAAGGGAAGGGAAGGGAAGGGAAGGGAAGGTGCGGGAAGGGAAGGGAAGGTGCGGGAAGGGAAGGGAAGGTGCGGGAAGGGAAGGGAAGGGAAGGTGCGGGAAGGGAAGGGAAGGTGCGGGAAGGTGCGGGAAGGGAAGGGAAGGGAAGGGAAGGGAAGGGAAGGGAAGGGAAGGGAAGGGAAGGGAAGGGAAGGGAAGGGAAGGGAAGGGAAGGGAAGGGAAGGGAAGGGAAGGGAAGGGAAGGGAAGGGAAGGGAAGGAAGGGAAGGGAAGGGAAGGGAAGGGAAGGGAAGGGAAGGGAAGGGAAGGGAAGGGAAGGGAAGGGAAGGGAAGGGAAGGGAAGGGAAGGTGCGGGAAGGGAAGGGAAGGTGCGGGAAGGGAAGGTGCGGGAAGGGAAGGGAAGGTGCGGGAAGGGAAGGGAAGGTGCGGGAAGGGAAGGTGCGGGAAGGGAAGGGAAGGGAAGGGAAGGGAAGGTGCGGGAAGGGAAGGGAAGGGAAGGTGCGGGAAGGGAAGGGAAGGTGCGGGAAGGGAAGGGAAGGGAAGGGAAGGGAAGGTGCGGGAAGGGAAGGTGCGGGAAGGGAAGGGAAGGTGCGGGAAGGGAAGGTGCGGGAAGGGAAGGGAAGGGAAGGGAAGGAAGGGAAGGGAAGGGAAGGGAAGGGAAGGGAAGGGAAGGGAAGGGAAGGGAAGGGAAGGGAAGGGAAGGGAAGGGAAGGGAAGGGAAGGGAAGGGAAGGGAAGGGAAGGGAAGGGAAGGGAAGGGAAGGGAAGGGAAGGGAAGGGAAGGGAAGGGAAGGGAAGGGAAGGGAAGGGAAGGGAAGGGAAGGGAAGGGAAGGGAAGGGAAGGTGCGGGAAGGGAAGGGAAGGGAAGGGAAGGGAAGGGAAGGGAAGGGAAGGGAAGGGAAGGGAAGGTGCGGGAAGGGAAGGAAGGGAAGGGAAGGTGCGGGAAGGGAAGGGAAGGGAAGGGAAGGGAAGGGAAGGGAAGGGAAGGGAAGGGAAGGGAAGGGAAGGGAAGGGAAGGGAAGGGAAGGGAAGGGAAGGGAAGGGAAGGGAAGGGAAGGGAAGGGAAGGGAAGGGAAGGGAAGGGAAGGGAAGGGAAGGGAAGGTGCGGGAAGGGAAGGGAAGGTGCGGGAAGGGAAGGGAAGGGAAGGTGCGGGAAGGGAAGGGAAGGTGCGGGAAGGGAAGGGAAGGGAAGGGAAGGGAAGGGAAGGGAAGGGAAGGGAAGGGAAGGGAAGGGAAGGGAAGGGAAGGGAAGGGAAGGGAAGGGAAGGGAAGGGAAGGGAAGGGAAGGGAAGGGAAGGGAAGGGAAGGGAAGGGAAGGGAAGGGAAGGGAAGGGAAGGTGCGGGAAGGGAAGGGAAGGGAAGGGAAGGGAAGGGAAGGGAAGGGAAGGGAAGGGAAGGGAAGGGAAGGGAAGGGAAGGTGCGGGAAGGTGCGGGAAGGGAAGGAAGGGAAGGGAAGGTAAGATGCGGGAAGGGAAGGAAGGGAAGGGAAGGGAAGGGGAGGGAAGGGAAGGGAAGGGAAGGGAAGGGAAGGGAAGGGAAGGGAAGGGAAGGGAAGGGAAGGGAAGGGAAGGGAAGGAGGGAAGGGAAGGGAAGGGAAGGGAAGGGAAGGGAAGGGAAGGGAAGGGAAGGGAAGGGAAGGGAAGGGAAGGAAGGGAAGGGAAGGGAAGGGAAGGGAAGGGAAGGGAAGGGAAGGGAAGGTGCGGGAAGGGAAGGGAAGGGAAGGGAAGGGAAGGAAGGGAAGGGAAGGTAAGGTGCGGGAAGGGAAGGAAGGGAAGGAAGGGAAGGGAAGGGAAGGGAAGGGAAGGGAAGGGAAGGGAAGGGAAGGTGCGGGAAGGGAAGGAAGGGAAGGGAAGGGAAGGGAAGGGAAGGGAAGGGAAGGGAAGGGAAGGGAAGGGAAGGGAAGGGAAGGGAAGGGAAGGGAAGGGAAGGGAAGGGAAGGGAAGGTGCGGGAAGGGAAGGGAAGGGAAGGTGCGGGAAGGGAAGGGAAGGGAAGGGAAGGGAAGGGAAGGGAAGGGAAGGAAGGGAAGGGAAGGAAGGGAAGGGAAGGGAAGGGAAGGGAAGGGAAGGGAAGGGAAGGGGAAGGGAAGGAAGGGAAGGGAAGGGAAGGGAAGGGAAGGGAAGGGAAGGGAAGGAAGGGAAGGGAAGGGGAAGGGAAGGGAAGGGAAGGGAAGGGAAGGGAAGGGAAGGGAAGGGAAGGTGCGGAAGGGAAGGTGCGGGAAGGGAAGGGAAGGGAAGGGAAGGGAAGGGAAGGGAAGGGAAGGGAAAGGGAAGGGAAGGAAGGGAAGGGAAGGGAAGGGAAGGGAAGGGAAGGGAAGGGAAGGGAAGGGAAGGGAAGGGAAGGGAAGGGAAGGGAAGGGAAGGAAGGGAAGGGAAGGGAAGGGAAGGGAAGGGAAGGAAGGTGCGGAAGGGAAGGTGCGGGAAGGGAAGGTGCGGGAAGGGAAGGTGCGGGAAGGGAAGGGAAGGGAAGGGAAGGGAAGGGAAGGGAAGGGAAGGGAAGGGAAGGGAAGGGAAGGGAAGGGAAGGAAGGGAAGGGAAGGAAGGGAAGGGAAGGGAAGGGAAGGGAAGGGAAGGAAGGGAAGGGAAGGGAAGGGAAGGGAAGGGAAGGGAAGGGAAGGGAAGGGAAGGAAGGGAAGGGAAGGGAAGGGAAGGGAAGGGAAGGGAAGGAAGGGAAGGGAAGGGAAGGGAAGGGAAGGGAAGGGAAGGGAAGGGAAGGGAAGGGAAGGGAAGGGAAGGGAAGGGAAGGGAAGGGAAGGGAAGGGAAGGGAAGGGAAGGGAAGGGAAGGGAAGGGAAGGTGCGGGAAGGGAAGGGAAGGTGCGGGAAGGGAAGGGAAGGGAAGTGCGGGAAGGGAAGGGAAGGGAAGGGAAGGTGCGGAAGGTGCGGGAAGGTGCGGAAGGTGCGGGAAGGTGCGGAGGGAAGGGAGGGAAGGGAAGGGAAGGGAAGGGAAGGAAGGAAGGGAAGGGAAGGGAAGGGAAGGGAAGGGAAGGGAAGGGAAGTGCGGGAAGGGAAGGGAAGGGAAGGGAAGGTGCGGGAAGGGAAGGGAAGGGAAGGGAGGGAAGGGAAGGGAAGGGAAGGGAAGGGAGGGAAGGGAAGGGAAGGGAAGGGAAGGGAAGGGAAGGAAGGAAGGGAAGGGAAGGGAAGGAAGGGAAGGGAAGGGAAGGGAAGGGAAGGGAAGGGAAGGGAAGGGAAGGAAGGGAAGGAAGGGAAGGGAAGGGAAGCGGAAGGGAAGGAGGGAAGGGAAGGTGAGGGAAGGGAAGGGAAGGGAAGGGAAGGGGAAGGGAAGGGAAGGAAGGGAAGGGAAGGGAAGGGAAGGGAGGGAAGGGAAGGGAAGGAGGAAGGGAGGGAAGGGAAGGAAGGGAAGGAAGGGAAGGAAGGGAAGGGAAGGGAAGGGAAGGGAAGGGAAGGGAAGGGAAGGGAAGGGAAGGGAAGGGAAGGGAAGGGAAGGGAAGGAAGGGAAGGGAAGGGAAGGGAAGGGAAGGTGCGGGAAGGGAAGGGAAGGGAAGGTGCGGGAAGGGAAGGAAGGTGCGGGAAGGGAAGGGAAGGGAAGGTGCGGGAAGGGAAGGGAAGGGAAGGTGCGGGAAGGGAAGGGAGGGAAGGGAAGGGAAGGGAGGGAAGGGAAGGGAAGGAAGGGAAGGGAAGGAAGGGAAGGGAAGGGAAGGGAAGGGAAGGGAAGGGAAGGGAAGGGAAGGGAAGGGAAGGGAAAGGGAAGGGAAGGGAAGGTGCGGGAAGGGAAGGGAAGGGAAGGTGCGGGAAGGGAAGGGAAGGGAAGGGAAGGGAAGGGAAGGAAGGGAAGGGAAGGGAAGGGAAGGAAGGGAAGGGAAGGGAAGGGAAGGGAAGGAAGGGAAGGGAAGGGAAGGGAAGGGAAGGAAGGGAAGGGAAGGGAAGGAGGAAGGGAAGGGAAGGGAAGGTGCGGGAAGGGAAGGTGCGGGAAGGGAAGGGAAGGGAAGGTGCGGAAGGTGCGGGAAGGGAAGGGAAGGGAAGGGAAGGGAAGGGAAGGAAGGGAAGGGAAGGGAAGGGAAGGGAAGGGAAGGGAAGGGAAGGGAAGGAAGGGAAGGGAAGGGAAGGGAAGGGAAGGGAAGGGAAGGGAAGGGAAGGGAAGGGAAGGTGCGGGAAGGTGCGGGAAGGTGCGGGAAGGGAAGGGAAGGGAAGGGAAGGGAAGGGAAGGGAAGGGAAGGGAAGGGAAGGGAAGGGAAGGGAAGGGAAGGGAAGGGAAGGGAAGGGAAGGGAAGGGAAGGGAAGGGAAGGGAAGGGAAGGGAAGGGAAGGGAAGGGAAGGGAAGGTGCGGGAAAGGAAGGGAAGGGAAGGGAAGGGAAGGGAAGGGAAGGAAGGGAAGGGAAGGGAAGGGAAGGGAAGGGAAGGGAAGGGAAGGGAAGGGAAGGGAAGGGAAGGGAAGGGAAGGGAAGGGAAGGGAAGGGAAGGGAAGGGAAGGGAAGGGAAGGAAGGGAAGGGAAGGGAAGGGAAGGGAAGGGAGGGAAGGGAAGGGAAGGGAAGGGAAGGGAAGGGAAGGGAAGGGAAGGGAAGGGAAGGGAAGGGAAGGAAGGGAAGGGAAGGGAAGGGAAGGAAGGGAAGGGAAGGTGCGGGAAGGGAAGGGAAGGGAAGGTGCGGGAAGGGAAGGGAAGGGAAGGGAAGGGAAGGGAAGGGAAGGAAGGGAAGGGAAGGGAAGGGAAGGGAAGGGAAGGGAAGGGAAGGGAAGGGAAGGGAAGGGAAGGGAAGGGAAGGGAAGGGAAGGAAGGGAAGGGAAGGGAAGGGAAGGGAAGGGAAGGTGCGGGAAGGAAGGTGCGGGAAGGGAAGGGAAGGGAAGGTGCGGGAAGGTGCGGGAAGGAAGGGAAGGGAAGGGAAGGGAAGGGAAGGGAAGGGAAGGGAAGGGAAGGGAAGGAAGGGAAGGGAAGGGAAGGGAAGGGGAAGGGAAGGGAAGGGAAGGGAAGGGAAGGGAAGGGAAGGGAAGGGAAGGGAAGGGAAGGTGCGGGAAGGTGCGGGAAGGTGCGGGAAGGGAAGGGAAGGAGGAAGGGAAGGAAGGGAAGGGAAGGGGAAGGGAAGGGAAGGGAAGGGAAGGGAAGGGAAGGGAAGGGAAGGAAGGGAAGGGAAGGGAAGGAAGGGAAGGGAAGGGAAGGGAAGGGAAGGGA
The DNA here is from genome assembly GCF_030490865.1 of Poecile atricapillus. Classification (NCBI taxonomy): domain Eukaryota; kingdom Metazoa; phylum Chordata; class Aves; order Passeriformes; family Paridae; genus Poecile; species Poecile atricapillus. The sequence continues at coordinate 82,344,227 of NC_081289.1, read as the reverse complement.
AGGGAAGGTGCGGGAAAGGAAGGGAAGGGAAGGGAAGGGAAGGGAAGGGAAGGGAAGGGAAGGGAAGGGAAGGAAGGGAAGGGAAGGGAAGGGAAGGGAAGGAGGGAAGGGAAGGGAAGGGAAGGGAAGGGAAGGGAAGGGAAGGGAAGGGAAGGGAAGGGAAGGGAAGGGAAGGGAAGGGAAGGGAAGGGAAGGGAAGGGAAGGGAAGGGAAGGTGCGGGAAGGGAAGGTGCGGGAAGGGAAGGGAAGGGAAGGGAAGGAAGGGAAGGGAAGGGAAGGGAAGGGAAGGGAAGGGAAGGGAAGGGAAGAGGGAAGGGAAGGAAGGGAAGGAAGGGAAGGAGAAGGGAAGGGAAGGGAAGGGAAGGGAAGGTGCGGGAAGGGAAGGTGCGGGAAGGGAAGGTGCGGGAAGGGAAGGGAAGGGAAGGGAAGGGAAGGAAGGGAAGGGAAGGGAAGGGAAGGGAAGGGAAGGGAAGGGAAGGGAAGGGAAGGGAAGGAAAGGGAAGGGAAGGGAAGGGAAGGGAAGGGAAGGGAAGGGAAGGGAAGGGAAGGGAAGGAAGGGAAGGGAAGGGAAGGGAAGGGAAGGGAAGGGAAGGAAGGAAGGGAAGGTGCGGGAAGGGAAGGTGCGGGAAGGGAAGGTGCGGGAAGGGAAGGTGCGGAAGGGAAGGTGCGGGAAGGGACGGTGCGGGAAGGGAAGGGAAGGTGCGGGAAGGGAAGGGAAGGTGCGGGAAGGTGCGGGAAGGTGCGGGAAGGTGCAGGAAGGGAAGGGAAGGGAAGGGAAGGGAAGGGAAGGGAAGGGAAGGAAGGGAAGGGAAGGGAAGGGAAGGGAGGGAAGGGAAGGGAAGGGAAGGGAAGGGAAGGGAAGGGAAGGGAAGGGAAGGGAAGGGAAGGGAAGGGAAGGGAAGGGAAGGGAAGGGAAGGGAAGGGAAGGGAAGGGAAGGGAAGGTGCGGGAAGGTGCGGGAAGGGAAGGGAAGGGAAGGGAAGGGAAGGGAAGGGAAGGGAAGGGAAGGGAAGGGAAGGGAGGGAAGGGAAGGGAAGGAAGGGAAGGGAAGGGAAGGAAGGGAAGGGAAGGGAAGGGAAGGGAAGGGAAGGGAAGGGAAGAAGGGAAGGGAAGGAAGGGAAGGTGCGGAGGAAGGGAAGGGAAGGGAAGGGAAGGGAAGGGAAGGGAAGGGAAGGGAAGGGAAGGGAAGGGAAGGGAAGGGAAGGGAAGGGAAGGGAAGGAAGGGAAGGGAAGGGAAGGGAAGGGAAGGGAAGGGAAGGGAAGGGAAGGGAAGGGAAGGGAAGGGAAGGGAAGGGAAGGGAAGGGAAGGGAAGGAAGGGAAGAGAAGGGAAGGGAAGGTGCGGGAAGGGAAGGGAAGGGAAGGGAAGGGAAGGGAAGGGAAGGGAAGGTGCGGGAAGGGAAGGGAAGGGAAGGGAAGGGGAAGGGAAGGGAAGGGAAGGGAAGGGAAGGGAAGGGAAGGGAGGGAAGGGAAGGGAAGGGAAGGGAAGGGAAGGGAAGGGAAGGAAGGGAAGGAAGGGAAGGGAAGGGAAGGGAAGGGAAGGAAGGGAGGGAAGGGAAGGGAAGGTGCGGGAAGGGAAGGTGCGGAAGGGAAGGGAAGGGAAGGGAAGGGAAGGGAAGGGAAGGGAAGGGAAGGGAAGGGAAGGGAAGGGAAGGGAAGGGAAGGGAAGGGAAGGGAAGGGAAGGGAAGGGAAGGGAAGGGAAGGGAAGGGAAGGTGCGGGAAGGGAAGGGAAGGGAAGGAAGGTGCGGGAAGGGAAGGGAAGGGAAGGAAGGGAAGGGAAGGGAAGGGAAGGGAAGGGAAGGGAAGGGAAGGGAAGGGAAGGGAAGGGAAGGGAAGGGAAGGAAGGGAAGGGAAGGGAAGGGAAGGGAAGGGAAGGGAAGGGAAGGGAAGGGAAGGGAAGGAAGGGAAGGGAAGGAAGGGAAGGGAAGGGAAGGGAAGGGAAGGGAAGGGAAGGGAAGGGAAGGGAAGGGAAGGTGCGGGAAGGGAAGGTGCGGGAAGGGAAGGTGCGGAAGGGAGGTGCGGGAAGGGAAGGGAAGGTGCGGGAAGGGAAGGGAAGGTGCGGGAAGGTGCGGGAAGGGAAGGGAAGGGAAGGGAAGGGAAGGGATAAGGAAGGAGGTGGGTGGGAGGGAGGGAAGGAGGGAAGGGAAGGGAAGGGAAGGGAAGGAAGGGAAGGGAAGGGAAGGGAAGGGAAGGAAGGGAAGGGAAGGGAAGGGAAGGGAAGGGAAGGGAAGGGAAGGGAAGGGAAGGGAAGGGAAGGGAAGGAGGGAAGGGAAGGGAAGGGAAGGAAGGGAAGGGAAGGGAAGGGAAGGTGCGGGAAGGGAAGGGAAGGGAAGGGAAGGGAAGGGAAGGGAAGGGAAGGGAAGGGAAGGGAAGGGAAGGGAAGGGAAGGAAGGGAAGGGAAGGGAAGGGAAGGAAGGGAAGGGAAGGGAAGGGAAGGGAAGGAAGGGAAGGGAAGGGAAGGGAAGGGAAGGGAAGGAAGGGAAGGGAAGGGAAGGGGAAGGGAAGGGAAGGGAAGGGAAGGGAAGGAAGGGAAGGGAAGGAAGGGAAGGGAAGGGAAGGGAAGGGAAGGGAAGGGAAGGGAAGGGAAGGGAAGGGAAGGGAAGGGAAGGGAAGGGAAGGGAAGGGAAGGGAAGGGAAGGGAAGGGAAGGGAAGGGAAGGGAGGGAAGGGAAGGGAAGGGAAGGGAAGGGAAGGAAGGGAAGGTGCGGGAAGGGAAGGTGCGGGAAGAGAAGGGAAGGGAAGGGAAGGGAAGGGAAGGGAAGGAAGGGAAGGGAAGGGAAGGGAAGGAAGGGAAGGGAAGGGAAGGGAAGGGAAGGGAAGGGAAGGGAAGGGAAGGGAAGGGAAGGGAAGGGAAGGGAAGGGAAAGGGAAGGGAAGGGAAGGGAAGGGAAGGGAAGGGAAGGGAAGGGAAGGGAAGGGAAGGTGCGGGAAGGGAAGGGAAGGTGCGGGAAGGGAAGGGAAGGGAAGGGAAGGGAAGGGAAGGAAGGGAAGGGAAGGGAAGGGAAGGGAAGGGAAGGGAAGGGAAGAAGGGAAGGAAGGGAAGGGAAGGGAAGGGAAGGGAAGGGAAGGGAAGGGAAGGGAAGGGAAGGGAAGGGAAGGGAAGGGAAGGGAAGGGAAGGGAAGGGAAGGAAGGGAAGGGAAGGTGCGGGAAGGTGCGGGAAGGGAAGGGAAGGGAAGGGAAGGGAAGGGAAGGGAAGGGAAGGGAAGGGAAGGGAAGGAAGGTGCGGGAAGGGAAGGAAGGAAGGGAAGGGAAGGGAAGGGAAGGGAAGGGAAGGGAAGGGAAGGGAAGGGAAGGGAAGGGAAGGAAGGGAAGGGAAGGGAAGGGAAGGGAAGGAAGGGAAGGGAAGGGAAGGGAAGGTGCGGGAAGGGAAGGGAAGGGAAGGGAAGGGAAGGTGCGGGAAGGGAAGGGAAGGGAAGGTGCGGGAAGGGAAGGTGCGGGAAGGGAAGGTGCGGGAAGGGAAGGTGCGGGAAGGGAAGGGAAGGGAAGGGAAGGGAAGGGAAGGGAAGGGAAGGGAAGGGAAGGGAAGGGAAGGGAAGGGAAGGGAAGGGAAGGGAAGGGAAGGGAAGGGAAGGGAAGGGAAGGGAAGGGAAGGGAAGGGAAGGGAAGGGAAGGGAAGGGAAGGGAAGGGAAGGGAAGGGAAGGGAAGGGAAGGGAAGGTGCGGGAAGGTGCGGGAAGGGAAGGGAAGGGAAGGGAAGGGAAGGGAAGGGAAGGGAAGGGAAGGGAAGGGAAGGGAAGGGAAGGGAAGGGAAGGGAAGGGAAGGGAAGGGAAGGGAAGGGAAGGGAAGGGAAGGGAAGGGAAGGGAAGGTGCGGGAAGGGAAGGGAAGGGAAGGGAAGGGAAGGAAGGTGCGGGAAGGGAAGGGAAGGGAAGGGAAGGGAAGGGAAGGGAAGGGAAGGGAAGGAAGGGAAGGGAAGGGAAGGGAAGGGAAGGGAAGGGAAGGTGCGGGAAGGGAAGGTGCGGGAAGGGAAGGGAAGGGAAGGGAAGGGAAGGGAAGGGAAGGGAAGGGAAGGGAAGGGAAGGGAAGGGAAGGGAAGGGAAGGGAAGGGAAGGGAAGGGAAGGGAAGGTGCGGGAAGGGAAGGTGCGGGAAGGGAAGGGAAGGGAGGAAGGGAAGGGAAGGGAAGGGAAGGGAAGGGAAGGGAAGGGAAGGGAAGGGAAGGGAAGGAAGGGAAGGGAAGGGAAGGGAAGGGAAGGGAAGGGAAGGTGCGGGAAGGGAAGGTGCGGGAAGGGAAGGTGCGGGAAGGGAAGGTGCGGGAAGGGAAGGGAAGGGAAGGGAAGGGAAGGGAAGGGAAGGTGCGGGAAGGGAAGGGAAGGGAAGGGAAGGGAAGGGAAGGGAAGGGAAGGGAAGGGAAGGGAAGGGAAGGGAAGGGAAGGGAAGGGAAGGGAAGGGAAGGGAAGGGAAGGTGCGGGAAGGGAAGGGAAGGGAAGGGAAGGGAAGGGAAGGGAAGGAAGGGAAGGTAAGGTGCGGGAAGGGAAGGGAAGGGAAGGGAAGGGAAGGGAAGGGAAGGGAAGGGAAGGGAAGGGAAGGGAAGGGAAGGGAAGGGAAGGGAAGGGAAGGGAAGGGAAGGGAAGGGAAGGGAAGGGAAGGGAAGGGAAGGGAAGGGAAGGGAAGGGAAGGGAAGGGAAGGGAAGGGAAGGGAAGGGAAGGGAAGGGAAGGGAAGGGAAGGGAAGGGAAGGGAAGGTGCGGGAAGGGAAGGGAAGGTGCGGGAAGGGAAGGGAAGGGAAGGTGCGGGAAGGGAAGGAAGGGAAGGGAAGGTGCGGGAAGGTGCGGGAAGGGAAGGGAAGGGAAGGGAAGGGAAGGGAAGGGAAGGGAAGGGAAGGAAGGGAAGGTGCGGGAAGGGAAGGGAAGGGAAGGAAGGGAAGGGAAGGGAAGGGAAGGGAAGGAAGGGAAGGAAGGGAAGGGAAGGGAAGGGAAGGGAAGGGAAGGGAAGGGAAGGGAAGGGAAGGGAAGGGAAGGGAAGGGAAGGGAAGGGAAGGGAAGGGAAGGGAAGGGAAGGGAAGGGAAGGGAAGGGAAGGGAAGGGAAGGGAAGGGAAGGGAAGGGAAGGTGCGGGAAGGGAGGGAAGGGAAGGGAAGGGAAGGGAAGGGAAGGGAAGGGAAGGAGGAAGGGAAGGGAAGGAAGGGAAGGGAAGGGAAGGGAAGGGAAGGGAAGGAAGGGAAGGGAAGGGAAGGGAAGGGAAGGGAAGGGAAGGGAAGGGAAGGGAAGGTGCGGGAAGGGAAGGGAAGGTGCGGGAAGGTGCGGGAAGGGAAGGGAAGGGAAGGGAAGGGAAGGGAAGGGAAGGGAAGGTGCGGGAAGGGAAGGGAAGGTGCGGGAAGGTGCGGGAAGGTGCGGGAAGGGAGGGAAGGTGCGGGAAGGGAAGGGAAGGAAGGGAAGGGAAGGGAAGGGAAGGGAAGGGAAGGGAAGGAAGGGAAGGGAAGGGAAGGGGAAGGGAAGGGAAGGGAAGGTGCGGGAAGGGAAGGGAAGGGAAGGAAGGGAAGGGAAGGGAAGGGAAGGGAAGGGAAGGGAAGGGAAGGAAGGGAAGGGAAGGGAAGGGAAGGGTGCGGGAAGGGAAGGGAAGGGAAGGGA